>NC_046157.1:62358376-62503376 GCF_011064425.1 Rattus rattus | reverse complement strand
CCTGGAATATTTTGGTTTCTCCATCTATGTTGATGGAGAGTTTTACTGGATATAGTAGTGTGGCTGGCATTTGTATTCTCTTAGAGTCTGCATGACCTCTGACCAGGTTCTGCTGGCTTTCATAGTCTCTGTTGAGAAGTCTGGTTTAATTTTGATAGATTTGCCTTTGTATGTTACTTTGTCCTTTTCCCTTACAGTTTTTTAAATATTCTTTCTTCGTTCTGTGCGTTTAGTGTTGTGATTATTATGTGATGAGAGGATTTCTTTTATGGTCCCATTTATTTGGTGTTCTGTAGGCTTCTTGTACTTTTACAGACATCTCTTTCTTTAGGTTGGGGAGATTTTCTTCTATGAGTTTGTTAAAGATGTTTTCAGGTAATTTGGGCTGGGAATCTTCATCTCCTCTATTGCAATTATTCTTAGATGTGGTCTTTTCATTGTGTCCTTAATTTCCTGAATATTTTGTGTTAGGAGTTTTTTATGTTTTGAATTTTTTTTTGACGGTTGTTTCAAGCTCCACTACAGTATCATTTACACCTGAGATTCTCTCTTCTATCTCTTTTATTCTGTTGGTAATACTTACATCTGTAATTCTTGTCCTTTTGCCTATCTTTTCCATTTCATGGTTTGCCCCCATTTGTGCTTTCTTTATTGTTTCTACATCCACTTTTAGGTCTTGGGTCATTTTATGCACCTGTTCGATTGTGTTTTCCTGTATTGCTTTAAGGGATTTAATTGTTTTCTCTTTAAGGGCTTCTACCTGTTTACCTGTGCTTTCCTGTATTTCTTTTAGTGAGTTATTTATATTCTCCTTAAAGACCACTATTGCTTTCATGAGATAGGATTTTAGTCACCTTCCTGATTTTCAGGTATTTTGGTGTATTCAGTCATGGCTTGCTGTGGTGAGAGAACTTGACTCTGATGATTCCAACGTACTTTGGCTTCTGGTGCTTACGGTCTTGCTCTTGTCTTTCGCCATCTGATTATCCCTCGTGTTTGCTAGTTTGGGTGTCGCTGTCTGGAGTCTGCCTCTTTTGTCCCTGGGTTACAACAGGTCTCGTGGTAGGCCTGTGGCCTTTGGCTGTAGCAGAACTCCTGTGGGGCCTTCCCCCTGGAATATATTCAGTGGGGGCAGAGACAGTGTTGATTTGTTGCCCTGGCTGCTATAGATGTCTTGGAGGCCATAAGACTGTTGGGTCTTCAGAGGAGCAGCACACTGTTGTCTTGTGTAAAGCTGTTCTTCTGGGGAAGGAGGGGACTATATGGACTGTGGTTTCTGTTTCCTTGTGTGCAACCACACCCAGGGAAGCTTTCGGTCTTTTGGGTCAGGTGCCCCGAGTGCCCCACAGCCCTAGGAGGTCTTCAGCCTGTGGTGTCAATTGCCCAGTTGCCCTGAAGAACTCCTGAGATGACTGCAAGCTGAGGTGCACTGAATGCAGCAGATCTCCTGGGTTGTTCCTGGCTGTGGTATCAGATGTCCTGGGTGCAGCAAATCCCCTGGGATGCCTCAGGAGGTGGTATCAAATGCTTTGAATGTGTTGGTTCTTCTGGTATGCTTCAGGATGTGATGTCAAATATTCTGAGTGCAGCAGACTCAGGATATAGCATCTTCTGGGAAGCAGACTAGCTTGCAGTCTGTCCCAGCAGAAAGGACCAGGCACAAGGGAATAGGTATTCAGCGAGTAGGGGTTTGGGAAGGTGGGGCGGGTCCCCAAGTCCACTGCCTCCCAGAACCTTCTGTCGGACTTCATGGGGGCAGTCTCTTAGTAAATGCTAAGTACAATGGATCCTCTGGTATACCTCAGAGTATAATATCTTCCAGTGAGCAGACTCACATTTTCATAGCTTAAATTAGTTTTATTTCACTGATCAAAAAGAAACTTGGCATTTCCATGTGCCATATATGTCAAACAAACTTTCTTATTACTTGTTTCTTTCCATATTCCTTCTTTTATCCTGACTTCTCCTTCCTCATTACACCTTACTATTCTAATTTGAAATTATATTAAAACAGAGAAATAATTTCACCATCTTATTTATATTCATTCTTTGCCCAAAGATTGAAAAGAGTTTCTGAAATTTAGTCATTTTTCTTTATCTTTCTGACTTCACATTAAAACAGTTGTCAATAACATAATATCAGGAAGGTCTGACAAAGGAACAGGGAGAAAATGTAATATACAGAGGAGGAACCACTTATGAGAAGAAGTCCTATAAGATATTCATTTTATTTTCAACATAATTACTGATGTCATGGACTTTTTCACACTTTTACAATTTCATAGAATATAATTCCCAGTGTAATTATTGGTTTTCCTAAATGGGCTCCTTGGCAACAGCCTGATTTTTTTCAGCCTCATTTCTGCACTGCATGTAAATCAATCATGGATTTAAATCATCAACTTCATCTGTAATATGATGCATAACAGTGATAAAGCAATGCAAATTTGCTTAAAACATCAATTTCTCATGGTCATTATTTACTAATAGATTAAGCTGCTATGCAGTGAATTTGTAGTATCAACCTCAAGACAATTATCAGTGTCTATTTTTCCTTTTGGGGGTGTTCTCTGTGTTATACTTGCATTTGGAGCAAAAGTTTTATTTCTTTTCCATTTTATTTTGGATAGTCTCTTTTCTGAGCTATGATTCTATTAACACAATCAATATACTTAGCTAATATATATTTAGGGACCCATTGTAGAAGTTTCTTAAAATAATAAATATAATATAAAAATAATTTCAATGAAGTTGCAATATAATAGGGAAAAACATGCCACAAATAGATATCTAACACCACGAAGTAAGACCTCTAATACCAAGAATGGGTTCCATCTTGTTGACTCATTGGCCAGAAGTCCCTAATCTCCCTTCAAATATCTTAGATTTTTGCCAAGTTTATTATATACTCTTTACAATATTATGATATTATTATTGTTGAAGACACCACTAACTCATGCCATCAAACACAGAAATTGAGTCTATTCTCAACTTGAAGATTCATCCTTACTGCATGTATTCATGGCATTGAACAGTATTCTGTATGCTACTAGAAGGCAAAATAATCATTAATATCATAAACAAACCCCATGACCTATAACAATGGCCTACCTGAGATATATAGTGGTGAAACAGTGGACCAAATGGTATTTCAGTAACCAGACACATTTTGAATTGACTTAAAGTTCTGTCTATGACATTAAACTCAACCCTGACAGGGAGAAAATGAGGAAGAAACTAAGATAAAAATTTCTTAGGCCTAGAAAGAAACCTATTACTATTATTAAGGTAGAAGAACAGCAAGAATATGACCCACGACGATAACTGCTATAACATTATTGCTTAGTCTTATTCAGAGAAGCTTCCGGTGACAAATGCCAATTAATACAGAGACCCACAACTAGACAATGTACAAAGAGTGAGATACTTGGTACACTCTGCCCTAATAGGATGGCTTCATCCAATTCCACTATGGCCCAGGGATATATGTGGATGAGGTGGTGAGGAGATTGTAAGAGCCTGAGGTGGTAGATTCCTATAAGAAAACAGTATGTTTCAGACACAAAAGGAAACTGTTACAAGTAGAAACTCACAGAGACTGTGAGAGCATGCAGAAGAAATATAAAACTAGAGCTAGACAAATTCCTCTCACTGAAAAGAGAAAACCAAATTCTACTAAGAACCAAGTAGCTATTTGCAATTGACACCTGCTCTGAAATGGATAATCAATTTTCTACAGTGAAGTCACTGTGTATATCAAGCAGACTCCAAGGCAGATTCCAAAGGGGGAATATATATATATATATATATATATATATATATATATATTATTTAAGTGTGTATATATACTCCATATGTGTATACATATGAGTTCAAAGTTATTGATATGACATTGTAATATTTACAAGGAAAAATTTACAAGCAAGTAACAGATTATGTTTCTTGGGCAACTTACATTCTTTTTAATCTTATATATACAGTTATCTAGGAGAAAAGTTGAGTATGGTTCAGCAATAAAGTGAATTTACTATACACATTTAAGTTAACTTTTCTTTAATGTACATTGTATACAATGTTAGTTTCTACCATTGAGGCAAATATTACTAAAAATGTAGTGATGGATACACCCTAGTTGTGAATTTCCAAATAGATAAAAGGCAGTAGGCTTCTTTCCTCCTGATGATTCTAGCTTCCTCCACTTTCTTTTCTTTTTTTTTTTTTTATTAACTTGAGTATTTCTTATATACATTTCGAGTGTTATTCCCTTTCCCGGTTTCCAGGCAAACATCCCCCCCCTCCCCTTCCTTATGGGTGTTCCCCTCCCAACCCTCCCCATTGCTGCCCTCTCCCCAACAGTCTAGTTCACTGGGGTTCAGTCTTAGCAGGACCCAGGGCTTCCCCTTCCACTGGTGCTCTTACTAGGATATTCATTGCTACCTATAAGGTCAGAGTCCAGGGTAAGTCCATGTATAGTCTTTAGGTAGTGGCTTAGTCCCTGAAAACTCCAGTTGCTGGGCATTGTTGTTCATAAGGGGTCACGAGCCCCTTCAAGCTCTTCCAGTTCTTTCTCTGATTCCTTCAACGGGGTCCTGTTCTCAGTTCAGTGGTTTCCTGCTGGCATACGCCTCTGTATTTGCTGTATTCTGGCTGTGTCTCTCAGGAGCGATTTGCATTCACATTTTGATCATCCGTCTTGAGTTTCATTTGTTCTAGGCATCTAGGGTAATTCAAGCATTTGGGCTAATAGCCACTTATCAATGAGTACATACCATGTATGTCTTTCTGTGATTGGGTTAGCTCACCAGGATGATATTTTCCAGTTCCAACCATTTGCTCATGAATTTCATAAAGTCATTGTTTTTGATAGCTGAGTAATATTCCATTGTGTAGATGTACCACATTTTCTGTATCCATTCCTCTGTTGAAGGGCATCTGGGTTCTTTCCAGCTTCTGGCTATTATAAATAAGGCTACGATGAACATAGTGGCTTCCTCCACTTTCTTATTCAGAAGCTTTAACGGCTCCTTGAATTTTTTCCTACATCTGAAAAACTGTAACTACAGCATCATTAGACTGCAATCTGTCCATAATTTCTTCTCAATTCCCTTATTATACTCTTGAACAATTGACATAATTCAAAATTAAATTTTGATACTTGGGTCATTTACTAAATCATACCTTCAAAACCATTATTCTATAGGTTGTATGACTAGCATTTACATGTATTTACAAAAGAAACAAATCTGCTCACTAAAGATATAGTATGAATGAGGAAAATCTGAACATTCCTCGTAATCAAAAAAGGATAAAATATAGTCACTCAGTTTTTCTTTGAGTGTATATGTGTGTGGGGGGGTTTAAGAGCAGTCATGCTAGTGGTAATAATAGTAGTAGTAGTAATAATAATAATATTAGTAGTACTAGTAAAAATAGTAGTGGAGATATTAATTGTAGTTGTTTATGTGATGTCCATTAAGAACTCCATAGTGAAAAAAATGCTTAACTTTATCTTCATATCTTCATTATAATTGACAGAATTTTGTCTTATCATGGTAGAACATCAAAATTGCACCTTGGTTTATAAGTCACTTTTTTAAAGAAGACAGAGAAGTAAGACAAATATCTTCTGTAAATAACAATCAAAGGAATATCTTATTCCTATTCTATCAATGTGACATATATATTTACCATTTAATCATAGTTAGTTGGAAGCACATGTTGAGTATCATTGAATATAAATCTAAATCTAATACATAGAACCATTTTTAATGAATAGCTAGTGTTTGGGAAAAAAAGTTTAGTGTTTCCCATTAATTGTTCTGTATTAAGAAGTTAGCAGGAAAACATAGATGCTATTCATGGATGTCTACTCGCATCATATGAAGAATGGTGTCAAGTATGAGACAGTGCAGAAATTCTTCTTCTTCACACAGGGAAACAATATTTTGTTAGATAAATTTCTGTTGCAATTGCTATGGATTTTCTTCATGCCCCTAAAGACTGTTCTGTTAAAAGTTATAGCCATTAAACATGTGTTTCTGACTTTATTACCAACACTGAAGATTTTCAATAAAACTCAAAACCAATGAGAGGCAAATAATTGATGTTTAGTGCTATTTCATAACCAAAACTATTGCACAACAAGGGAGTAAACAGTAACAACATATTTTATGTGCTTCTCGGCTCTGAAACGTGAACTCATGTCTAATGAAAGTTAGAAGACCTGTAGAAGGGCACAGTGACTTTAGTCCACTAGGTAATAACATCCTGTGAGCCTTGTTTGCAGATGTTGTAAAATTATTTCCTCTGATTAAAACAGCCCTCTTGGGGAAGAGGAGGACTTAAGACTCATTAAAGTAACAAAAGTCATATAACTCTTGAGGCTGCTTGGGGTTATACATGGGGAAAGTTACTGAGAACAGGATCAAGTTCTGTGGAGGTGCCTGCAAGTTTGGGAGAGTCTGTCACAGTACAGCTTTTGTGAGTCATCACCTGCAAGGAGATGATATTCCAATTTCATCAGAGACTCCATCCAGAGCATTGGCACATTTCTTAAGCTTGGAAATTGTGGCTCTTCTATTGTTCCACTTCTTTCCAATAATCTGTTTGCCCAGCAATGTTGTTTTCAGTTAAAGTCCCAGCATAATTACATACATTTCCACTAAGAATATTTGTGAACAAAAACTTAAATCATTGAACAAAAATATAACCAAACATATTTGCAGCCTTGTGTGGCTTCATTTAGACCTTTATGGAAAAAGTCAACCAAACAAAACAAATTTAAAATCATTCTAAAATTCTTGTTTTACGTCAAAATCCACTAGGTTCTCATTGAACACTTATTTTCCTTTCTTTTCCCCACAGTGTGGATCACACTGACTGTTCCTGCTTTACTCTCTACTTGATTCTTTCATTCTATGTAACTCATTACTGTGAGTGGTGATCCCGGGCCTACAATTTCATCACTTTGTAGGCTAAAGCAGGAAAATTGTTATAAAATTGAGGTGAGATTCAGCTATATACAAGATCCTTTCTCAAACACATACACATAAACAGCCAACAATAAAAGAACACCGATTAATTACCTATCCAGATAACCCATTATTTATTCTCATGGTTTTGCCAATTATCAATATTGCTGTGCCTTTAAGTTACCATTTTTGAGACACATGTGTACATTCTCAGACAATGAGAGACAGAGAATATAAATTATAGAGGGGTTAGTAACTCTATAAAAAATAGTATTAAAACCACATGCTCAAAGTTTTATTATTTCATACTACATTTAGACTTCTATGGAAACATCTGAAGATGTATTTCTACTTCTACTTCCTCCTCGTGTTTTTAAAAAGTGAATAATTTAACATATTTTAGACTTTTTCACTCTTTTTAATGCTTGTGAGTGTTTTGCTTGCGTGTTTGCCTGCATTCCACATACATTTCTATTCCTGGAAAGCAGAAGTGTTGGGTTTCCTGGAACTGGAGTCCCAGATGGTTCTGAGGCACCATGTGGGGGCTGGGAATCCTGTGCAGGTTCTCTGGTAAAGAGATTCGGTCAATTCGGTGCCAAGCCATCTCTCAAGCTCCTAAGTTAACATAACTTTTAAAAGAGAAAATAAAAATTGTGCCTTTTGTCCTCAAATTCTCATTAGGTAGTAAAAGTACAAAAGTTAGGCCATTGTTAAGTTTAGTTTTAAGGGGGGTTACTTAAACATTCTTTTCTAACGCAGTGACTGAATGATATCTAATTACTCGGAGTTCTCTATAGGGATTGGATTTATGTCTATGTGTCCAAACTGTGTAAGATTCAGAGGCGGCTAGCATTGCATTATTATCCTGAGATTGAAAGATGAAAACACTGCCATTTAAATATTTTTGTCTTTAGTGAATTATTTTGTAACTATGTGCTTTTTTATCTTATGGGTCATTTTCTGCTTAATACATTTGTATCTGAATTACACGTCTAGCTCCTCAGTTACCTAGAAGCCTTGTGTTGATTTTTAAGTGTTTATCTGCATTGCCTTATGTTGCATTGAACTTGCCTTTAACAAAGTTGAGCACAATAGCAAACACCGGTCTAGTTATTATTTTACCTTGACACGAACATTTTTAAATTATTGGATGAATGAAATCCATTTTAACATTTTTTCATTTTGTTTTTTACAAGAAACAAAAGAAAAGAGTATTGATATATCTTTTGGATGCATTAAACAGTCTCATCTCAGATTGTTATACTTATACGGCACACAATGACAAATGATTTATGTCCCAAGATTCCCATCTATTTTTAAGAAAACATGATGAGTAAACATTTCTCATTATCACTTTAGTAATGTATGAATTGAGGTTTAGGGGCAAGGTTCTATCTATGATTTGAAGTTTGCAGTCTGGCCAAGTTGCATTCAACCATATCATTTCCATATCAAAACTCATCTCAGGAAACATATTCATTATTTTCCCACCTCTGAAACAAGTAATTATATTGTGTATATTTTACATATATTCTTCACTATATTTTCCAAACAGTATTGATTTTGTCTTAGATTTACATTTAAATATTTGAAGAATTTTATCTCCAATTGCCCCACTTTTAAGTTATCTGTCTCTCATCTACCTATCAATCTATCTATTACCTACTTACCCATCTATTATCTATCTCATCTATCAATCTATCAGTAACCTATCATCTATCATCATTTATCAATCTATCTATATCATCTAACAATTTCTCTATCTTTATATATAGAGAGAGAGAGAGAAAGAGAAAGAAAGCTCTCTGTGTGTGTGTGTGTGTGTGTGTGTGTGTGTGTGTGTGTGTGTCCCTGTTGTAGTAAAAATAAAAATTGGGCAGAACAGTACCCACACATACCCTTGTGATCTTGCTCCCTTGTTAGTTCAGGCTCTAGCAGGTCATTGTAATTAGCACTAATTTATCTCAGATTAGTATCTCTCTCAGTGGCTCCCTACTAGCCTCGAACTCTCTGGTTTCAGCTACCCACTAAAATCAGGGCTGTAAACATCCAGCGTGGGCTGGTCTATCCTGGCTCCCTGCCACAGGCTCTGCTCATACCCCCAGCAGCTGCCCCCTGGTAGTTAAAGTATAAACTTCCAACTACCTGGTAAAATCAAGACTCAACAAACCATAACCCAACAATCAGTTTTATTTTAAATTCTCAATCCATAATATATCCATACGATAAACTTACAACCAATTGGTAAGGATATAAACCACCCACCTAGATAAGATAAATTTGCCTATAGAACTCCATCCCAGCTACCTTGGCAATTCAAGACCACCTGGTTCTGTGTCATCCTCCCCTGTCTCCATCTTGATTCTTCTTTTCTTCTCCTTCTCTGCTACCTTGGAAAAGCTTTGCCCCTGCTTTATTTTTTAATGTCCAATCATAGCCTTGACCTAACTGGTACCAGCTCTCACCTACATAATGATACTAACCTACATGTCCCTCTCATAAATACAGATTCAGTTTGTTTCACTAAGTCTAGTCCTTTCTATTCAACAAAAAGATTGATATTTATATCTAAGCTGGTTCCACTTCCATATAACTGTGAAAAGTCAGCAGTCAACACAAATTTCCTGCCCATTGTTCTTGTCCAGGTCATAGTAAAAAAGTTCACATGGCAGCAAATTGATAGGAAAAACATGCACTTTACTGTGCACATTATGAGATATTGAGAAAAACAAATAAACAAAAAACAAGGAAGACCATGAAGCAGCTGAAATTGTTCAAGTTATTAGCCCCTTAACAATACTAGCATTTTGGGGGGCAACATATAAGTTCTTTGAAGCCAAGTCTTCACATAATAGACCTTAACTGTGAAAACTTAATTAAGTTTGAAAGCAGAGATTCTGAGCAGCTGAAGAGGCTCCCTGCTCCAAAGCAATGGTTAGGTAGGGTTTTCTCAATCATCTATGCAGAATGCACAGGCCTGGACAGCTGTGACAGAAGAGGGCAGGTTAATTTCAGTCAGAAAACAGAACTTATCACAGTCGCCCACATGATTCTTAGATTTTAGTTTTAAATGGTAAACTATTGTGAGAAGCTGGGAACATGAAGACTAGGTTGCAATGGAAATGCCAGGATCTTAAAAATCCTAAGAAGTATCTGGGGATCTATCCCATATGCAGCCACCAAACCCAGTCACTACTGCTGACACCAAGATGTGCTTGCTGAAAGGAACCTGATATGGATGTCTCCTGAGAGGCTCTGCCAGAGCCTTACTGATACAGATGAGGATGCTTGCAGCTAACTATCAGACTGAGCATGGGGAACCCAATGGAGGAGTTAGAGAAAGGACTGAAGCAGCTGAAGGTGGTTGCAACCTCATAGGAAGAACCACAATATTAACCAACCAGATCCCCCAGAGCTTCCAGGAACTAAACCACCAACCAAAGAGTACACACGGAAGGACCCATGGCTCCAGTCGATTGTGTAGCAGAGGATGGCATTGTCTGGCATCAGTAAAAGGAAAAGCCCTTAGTCCTGTGAAGGCTTTTTTCCCCAGTGTAGAGGAATGGCAAGGCATTGATGTGGAAGTGAATGAATAGAAGTGGGAGCATCTTCACAGAAACATGGAGAGGGGAGGGAGGAAGATGGGAGAAGGGAGAAAGGGAATAACATGTGAAATATAAAACATAAAATAGCCAATAAAAATAAATAAACAAAAAGTCCTAAGACCTTAGTAGATATGTTGAGGGAAGAAGTTAGTATGGACTTAAGTTATCCCAATAAATCCTGTGCCCTTTAGGCAACACAATTGGAGAGCAGCAGGACTCCATTAGACCTATGATTCCTCCATGAGCCCCAGATGCAGTTTGCGGCATAACAGTGTTTTTGTTTTTACCTTCTTGGGTTCCTGCCTTATCTTGGACTGTCATTGTTTTGCTATGCATCCACCATCACCTGCTTTTAGAAATGGGAATATTTACTCTGCACTATGGGATGTTGGAAGTATGTGAATTTTATTGAATAAAGTACCACTTTAATGATTTCCTGTGTCTCAGAAATAACTTTGGACCTTTAAAAAGAGTCAAAAATCTTAACTTCTTTTTTGTGGGTGATGTATTAAATGCAGCTTGCATTATGATATGAAATTGAAACTTAGATACAGGGTGAAAGATTGGATATTTAAACTTTGTTGTATGCTTAGTAATATTTATAATCACCATGTATATTGATTGTGTATGCAATGTAACCTTTCTAAGCTGAATACACTGTACCTCCCAACTGTGAGGTAAAATATATTTTAGTTAAATTGCCTTGTCTCATATTCAGCTGAAGTAAAGGGAAAACCTGAGAGGTGCACTGTGTAGGTGGGAAACACAGTTGCAGAAGCCATGCACTATTAAGCAGGAATTCCAAGAATGAGTTCTCTTTCTACAAGCAGTTGGCCAAGGAAGACTGTAAGACTTTACACACCATTAACACTATTGGCTCCTTTATTGACTACATACCAGAAGTTCTTTACCCTCATGGGCCAGGCCATCATAGTCCACATTTTTCGTTGCCTTCTGATTTCCTAAATTCCTACATGAACAGTCCATTAAAGGTGAGCTGGCAGCATCTGAGGGCTTTTCTAACTTACAGTTTTAATCTCTTCCACATTTCTCCTGCAAGCTGGGTCCAAGGGCTTTATAACATCGTGTTGGATTTAGCGAAGCTATAGCCTTGATTCTCAGTACTGACTCTCAATATTAGTCATTTTTCTCATTGTTGTGACCAAAGTGACTTAAGTAAAACAAGTTTATTTGGACGTATAGTTTGAAAGCAGAGTTCACCCTGGCAGAGAACATTTGGTTGCAAGGGGAGGGTGGTTGTTCATGTGGCTTCTGTACCCAGAAAGCAAAGAGTAAACAGGAGTTGCAGTTGAGCTGTGAAGACTAACTGTATACGCCCCCTGTCTCTGATTGCCTATCTCTATTACTGAGACTTCAAGTTGTTGGAATCAATCCTCAGTCATCTGTAAAATGTCCTCTGGGTAGCTCATTTTTTAAAAGTTTTATTGTCACCTCAATAGACCATTATACACCTTCATAGTCTTTGTGCTTGGAAAGTTATTCCAGCAAGGTAGCTAAGAAAAGCGTCCACCCTGTTTTTATTTTTGTCCGAACATTTTTTATTGGATATTTTATCTATTTACATTTCAAATGATATCCCCTTTCCCAGTTACCGCTCCTTAAACCCTCATCCTCCCTCCCCCTTGTTTCTATGAGGATGCTCCCCCACCTACCCAACCACTCCTGCTTCCGCGCCTGGCTTTCCCCTAAGCTGGGACATTGAGCCTGATGCTAGATGAGGTCATCCTCTGCTACATATGTGCCTAGAGCCATGGGTTACTCCCTGTGCAATCTTTGATTGGTGGTTGAGTTGTCTGAACATTTTGAAAGAACTTTCATTGCAACGGGTGAATCATGTAAGTCTTGTTCAACACAAAGCTTAATAAAACTTTGCCTTGAATTATGCCATTTCCTGTTCTAAGCTGCACCACTCTTAGACATCAATTTGTGAAATGGAGAAGTACAAATATGAACAATATGATAACTCACTATTAAAAGATCTTGCATTTTTAAATTAAATTAAAGTCATGTGCTGAATGAGATGGAAATGGAATGTTAAGTAGTTCATTTCTGCATCCAACTCTTACCCACTAATGCACTTAATTGGGGCCAATTACTGAGAATACAAGAAACAGACTTCCTAGTGTTTTGAGAATGACAATTTGATTCTAAGTCAAAAAATTGCTTTATAATTGGCATATTGTCAATGCTAATTTAATAGAGATATGGCATAATTTACTTTATAACAGTCCTTATAAGCTATGTTCATAACTTCTGACTGTTAACTCTTCATTCTAGTTTTAATTGATCTTTGTTTTGGGGAATATTTTTTGTGTATTTGTGAACACCTTTTTTTTCTTAATGATCATTAATAGTGAAGACCAGATATTCACTTAAAAGACAACTTTGTCAACATCTGTTATTTACTGTCTATTATCTTTTCTCCATTGTTTCAGAGTGCATATGCATGAATAGTTATTATTGACAACATTCCTTTTTTGTTCTACAAATTTTGGCCTAGTAAAATTCAGATTTCTCATCGTGAATCCTTTAATTCAGAGATTCTTGAGTATGAAACTAGGAGACAGAAGCTAGTACAGATTCTGTTGGGAAAAAACTTAGTAAAAATGTACACTGATGTTTGTGATGTTTTTCTCTCAGGCCGTCTATTTCTGTCCATATATGATCATAGCATCCATCATAAAATTTTAATAACAAAAATAGCCTATACATTTTCTAGATGTTAGGAAATACAAATACTTATCTTAGACACACACACACACACACACAGAGAGAGAGAGAGAGAGAGAGCAATGGTGATAGTATTCAAAACACAATTTCCTTTTCACTTAATCTCATCTGACTTTCTATAATAAAGTAAACACTTGCTTCACCCAATTACAGAGACCAATGTGAAGACTACACGGGAGAATGTCCCGCATCCAGCCTAACATCCTACAAAATGAAGAACCATTACTTTGATTATATGTGTTCTGTGAACAACATGAAGCCTGCACGGGAGAATACCCTGCATCATAAGATACTGAAAAATAAAGAATCATCTCTTTGACATATTTGTATTGTAAACTGAAGTTTCACAAAACCACTACCTTGACAGTGTATCATGTCAGTATTCATTATGAAGAGTGACATAATAGCTGAATCTGTCTTCACAGATTCCTACAGGCTTTGCTTCATGTATATTGCAAGATCTGTTTGTTATCCTTTCATTCAAAACACAGTTGTCTAGACTTACCACATAATGGAAAGTGCTGATGGTTAGGGACTGAGTTCAAGGTGATCTATAGAACCACAGACCTCTCTCATAGGCAGTGCACCAATAAGGCATTTTTCTTTTCTCTTTTCTTTTATTGGATATTTTATTTATTTATATTTTAAATGTTATCTCCTTTCCTGGTTTCCCCTCTGGAAAAATCCCCAAACTATCCCCCCACCCCCTTCCTCCATGAGGGTGCTCCCCAACTCATGCAGGCACTCCCTCCCACTGCCCCATCCTGGCATTCCACTACACTGGGGCATCCAGCCTTGACAGAACCAAGGACCTCTCCTCCCACTGATGTACAACAAGGCTCGTCACCTGCTATATACATGACTGGAGACATGGGTCGTTCCATGTGTACTCTTTGGTTGGTGCTTTAATCCCTAGGATCCCTGGGGGTCTGTTTGGTTGATATTGTTGTTCTTTCTATGAGGTTGCAAACCCCTTCAGTTACCTCAGTCCTTTCTCTAACTCCTCCATTGGGGACCCGTTCTCAGTTCAATGGTTGGCTACAAGCATCTGCCTCTATATCAGAATCCATCAGAGCCTTTCAGGAGACAGCTATTGAGGCTCTTATCAGCATGCACCTTTTTTCATCTCCAATAGTGACTGGGTTTGGTGACTGCATGTGGGATGGATACCCACATGTGGCAGTCTGTGGATGGCCTTTCCTTCAGTCTTGCTCCACACTTTTTCTTCGTATTTTTTTCTGTATTTTGTTCCCCCTTCTAAGAAGTACTGAAACATACACACTTTTGGCTTTCTCCTTCTTAAGCTTTCCGGTGAGTATTTTGTTTCCCCTTCTATGAAAGACTGAATCATCCACACTTTTGTCTTTCTTGTTTTTGAGCTTCATGTGTTCTGTAAATTGTATCTTGGGTATTCTGAGCTTTTGGGCTAATAGCCACTTATCAGTGAGTAGATATCACATGTGTTCTTTTGTGATTGAGTTACAGCACTCAGGATATTTTTTTAATGATTTCAACTTCTTGTTTTCTGTTTTGATTAGGGCACCCAGTGAAAGATGAGACAGCAGGCAATCTACAGTTTTATGCCAAAAGAGACACCAGGCTAAGGCAGGGTTCTGCCCCCAACCCCAGCTGAGAGAACAGATCCAGTCAAGGCTCCAACACAGGCAGCCTGAGATCCTCTGTGATCCTGAACCTTGTTTGTGTGGTTTTTTTTCCCATCTTTATTAAATTGAGTATTTCTTATTTACATTTCAAATGTTATTCCCTTTCCTGATTTCCAGGCTAATATCCCCCTAGCCTCTCCCCCTCCCCTTCTATATGGGTGTTCCCCTCCCTAATCTCCCCACATTACCACCCTCTCCCTAAGAATCCCGTTACTGGGGGTCCAAGTACTTCCCCTTCCACTGGTGCTCTTACTAGGCTATTCCTTGCTACCTATGAGGTTGGAGTCCAGGGTCAGTCCATGTATAGTCTTTGGGTAGTGGCTTAGTCCCTGGAAGCTCTGGTTGGTTGGCATTGTTGTACATATGGGGTCTCAAGCCCCTTCAAGCTCTTCCAGTCCTTTCTCTGATTCCTTCAATGGGGGTCCCATTCTCAGTTCAGTGGTTTGCTGCTGGCATTTGCCTATGTATTTGCCATATTCTGGCCATGTCTCTCAGGAGAATCTACATCCGGTTCTTGTCAGTCTGCACTTTTTTGCTTCATCCATCTTATCTAGTTTGGTGGCTGTGTATCTATCCTGCCTTTCTTAAGGAAGAGCTTCTCACCAGTTTTACCAAAGTTACTTCCTGGTTTTCTCTTTCTTTGGTTTACTTTGTTAAATTTCATGAGGAACAGGAATATTAACACTGATATTTAACAAGAATGTCGGGAGGGGAGGTAAGGGGGAGTGGATTGGGGGGACTATTATGGGGGAGGGGAAAGGAATAGGGGGCTTATGGACAGGAAACCAGGAAAGGGAATAACATTTGACATGTAAATAAAGAAATATATTCAATAAAAAATTACAAAAACGAAAAAATAAGATTTTGTGTATATCTGCTAAACTAATTAATATTTTCCTCCAAGTCAGTGTACTGCTCTCAGTAAATCATGAGCAATGTATAAATGTAGATAAAGGCATCATGAGTTATGTTTATTTCAGAGCACAGAGCCTCTTCAAGTTACTTCAAACTGAAGGAATCTTTACAATGACTCAATTTTGCATAGACCCTTGGGAGGGCTGAAATTTGCTTTTCAGTGATGGCTATAGAAGACTATACTTGTTTGCAGGTAGCTAGAAGAAACTATTTAGAAGACACTCCAAGACCAGCTACTTGTAAACAAAGGGTTTGGTCCTCAGAAAAGGCAGAAGCAATGTCCAGTGATCATGTACTCTTCAATTATTCATGCTAATATCTTCAGTCTATCACATGTGTGTCTAAGTTCATTAGCTTCAGAAGCAATGTTTTATGCTTTCATTACAATAAAAAGGGATTTTCTATTACATCCTGTTTGTATCTCAATGTATTTGGAACTTACCATCATTCAAAGATTGTTGCTACAATAGATACAATTTCATAAAAAGAGAGAAAGTTTGAAAGACTAATTCAATTTGTCTCCACGTTGCTGTATCATTTTCAAAAAAAAACAATCTAATTAAACTCAAAGGAAATAACCAATTTTTCCCTATCTCTTGCCATAAACTTCATAGCTCACTTCTAAGACTCTGTTTGCATTCCAACATAGAGGTCTTTCTACACTTTCAAAGATAAAAAAAGAAAAAGTACAATAGCATGAGTTGCTATGCTTTCAGGCAGACTCGTGATCAAGAAATATTTACAGTGATGGTAAAATGATGCCCCAAGCAGAGAAGGATGCTAGAGGGGTGAGGCGGGAGTGGGTGAATGGGTAGAGGAGCACCCTCAAAGGGCTGAAGGGGAGGGGAATGAGGTGGGTTAGAACAGAAGCTTGATGGAAGGATAACTGGGAAGGGAGGTATCATTTAAAATGTAAATGAATAAAAAAAGAATATTCAAATTCATTTTCCGTCGTTTTGTGTATGCTATCGGTGTGGCTGTTCACTTCATGATTTCATTGATTTTAAGCATTTCATATTTAATCAATGTAATTGTTTAATGAATATAAAATCAAAATATATAATATTATTTTCTCAGCAAGGAAGGCTCAAACAGCTTTAGATTCTGTGGCTGAGACAGCTGTGCTAAGTTGAAAGCTCTCTGTTCAGAGCCACTTCTGAGAAAAGGCCAGACAGCAACTGTAATGAGAGACAATAAAAATCCATATGAAGCCAAGTAATTCACCAGTGATTAATGATGACGATGATAGAGATAGAACCTCTGGTGATAAACACACAACTGAGTTTGGAAAATACAACAAGGTGTAATTCGACTAAACAGAGTTATAAACAATGAGCATGCAAAAAAAAGATAGCAAAAAATAACAGATTTCGATATTATGCTTGTAACCCTGAAAGCTTAATTTTTTTCATAAATGGAGGAACTACATTGATTTAAGTACTTTTGAAGCAGAAAACTCATTTAGCCATTTTATGAGATAAAGACTCTTATTGTAAATCATTCCTACATTTGTATGAGGGCAAAATAAATTGCCTTGATAAAATCAAACTGATTTAAGGTACACTTCTTTAATAGCACTGGATGAATTTTAAGTACCCCATATCTTGGATCAAGGATAAAGCAAATTTCTTGTTCACCCAGGAGCAGATATACAGACAGTATAAGTTCACAGTATCACAAATCTTAACCCGATGATTTACCCTTAAAGGTAAATTCACACCTAGTTTCCCAATTTCCTTTTGTTCCTTAGGGAGAAAGAACTTGCATCTAAATTTTAATTTTCCATTTTAGTAAATATGCCTCACTGACATCTCAGAAACAATAGAAAACATTGTTCATTGAAACTGAACGATGATCAAATAACAGTTGAAAGTTTATATATATTTGATAACCATTAAATGCTATTGAAGGCTTCTCATTAGATACAGTTTTTAAGTTTCTAAATTAAACACCAAACAATTCAGCAGTCTCAGTACTTTTGAAGCATAGGGAGTGGTAATTGTTCTTCTAAGCATAAATATCTGTCTCTGACTTTGGACTAAGACATCTGGACCTCTTGAATTTTGTATCTTTTATGACAACTCTGCCAAGTTCTTATGCCAACAGAGTATGGGTCCTGGACCCCTGGAACCAAAGATTCAGAATGCTCTATCAGACCCGGGAAACACGGGTCTGTTTCTAGGTAATTTCTGTTTTACATACAAGAACCTCTCAGTAAGTACTTTCTAATTAGTGACATTGCATTTTCATGGTTTGGAGTCTTGTTGGGTGGGGTCTTGCTATTGGAGTATCCTCCCTGGTACCCAAATTCAAAGTAGTTTTCTTTTAAAAAATTATAGCCATTTTTATATCACATAGATGGGTTTTCACCTGTCAGGCTGCATGTCTGCTTTGCCACTGGGGTGCCTGAGCCCCAGAGACAAGTTTCTCAGTTTCCTGTGTACCCGAACACTGCTAGGGACCTGCAGCAGTTGAGAACAGTGGTCCTACACAGAGAGTTGATGGCTGATCCCAGGAATGGGCAGAATCCAGTTTGGTTTCAAGAGGGTGCTTAGAGTAAGGAGGAACTGAACGAGAGAAGGCCTCGATTTACCTGAGGTTCTCTACAACAAAGGCCTCCCCTTATGGTGGCTGTTAATGTATACATTTTAGGGTGAACCAGGGATTAAATACTGCCGCGCCTGCAGCAGAGATAACCGAGCTCCGGGGCAGACATGACGCCTGAGTGGGAGCCGGTTCGAGGGTTCGCACCACACGTGGTTAAGCCCCCTGCTTGCGTGCGGCGGACTCCAAGAAGATGTGCACCTGGACTTGCCCCCTGCTGCAAACTTGGCTCTGGGCTGATGGGCATCTGGGTCATGGGAAAGATCGTTGTCAGCACTTATTTCTTTACTCTTTCTTTGTTTGATTCTGAGTATGATCTTGGCAAGACAGAGACTTCCTTTAATAATGGGACAGAAGGTCCTGATCTATTTTTGATTACTAATACCACAAGCTTTCCTGCTTCTTCTTTACAGCCGACAGAGCCTCTGATGACAGGGACTCCAAGATTGTTATGCAATGAAAATTGTGTATAAATGTCTGATGCTCTCTCAGTAAAGTTGCAACAGCTGACCACACTCTCTCTGTGTCTGTGTCTCTGTTCGCCATCCCGTCTCTGCTCCACGCGTGTCCTCAACAGAGGTCCCTCCACGGATCCTTGGAACCTCCAAGATTGCCGACCGCGGCAAAATACCGTTCGCAGGAAGGGATACATAGGAAGAGAATCTCATTAGCTGGCCACTTGGGGTCTATCTAGATACCTAATGAGCATGGAAAACTCCAAGTTTTATGCTAAGTAACTGGGTGTCATGGTCTTGTCAGTGGGGTGTCATGATTACGTGTTCCTGGATAGGTAGAGCCTGATAGGGAAGTGATTCCATGCCTGCCTTCTCAATTAGAAGCTTTTCTGGAGGTTTTGAACGTGCTTCAACCTTATCAATTCTTCTGTGTGGTGGCATGGCCCACTTGCCTATAATAACTTTAAACTTCCTCAAGCTTTTTCTTTTTTCTTTTTTTTTTTTTTTTTTGCAAAATGTATTTTTTTTTTTTTTTTTGTTTTTTTGGGCTCAATCCTTTTCCTTTTTCACTAGAGACCTAGATAAAAATAACAAACAATAACTGTGCCTTAGCTTGAATATTTCACTGCCTTGAGATCCCATCTGCCAAATGCACAAGTCCAATAATTCAAATTTCAGACTTAGTTAGGAACATTGGTAGACTACCCCTACTTTATTTGCCGGAGTATAGCCATTTGGGCTTTAGCCCATTCCCTGTCAGATCACTTGTCACTCCCTTAAATGTCATAACCTCAGCATACTTCCTCATTTCACTCAGCCTCCTGGTCTTCCACACTCCCAGCAAAGTGGCTCATGAATATTTGCCTGTGACAAGTAAGAGACTCCCATCCCCTCCCCATCACCACCAAACCTGTTCCAAAGGGCCAAGTCCCTAGGTTTAAGTTTCCTGTCTCTTGGTACCAGTTAATTTCTTACATATGTGATTAATGACTACCAAGTTGATATTTGAGCTTCCAGTTCAAGGAGGTTCAGACAATTATGACAGGGAACGGAGGGGGAAGAGGCTGACTGGTCACAACTCATCTTCAAGTAGGATGCAGGGACTGAATAGGAATTCAGGTCCCACTATGAAACCCCAAACCTTGCCCCTAGTGATGAACCTCCTCCACAAAATTTCTACCTCCAAACTTTCCTAAGATTCACAACTTTCCTAAGAAGCGCCACTAGCTAGAGACAAATTGTTCAGACACAGAAGTCTATGGGCGAAATTTTCTGATTAAATAAAAAAATCACGTGAGACTGGCTGGAGCCTGACAGGTATGTTAGATGTGGCGGGCACCTGCCTCATACTTCCTAGTACAGTATGAGGATGTGCTATATCTGTTCTTATTTCCATTTTATTGTTGTCTGAGAATCAAATTGAGGACCTAAAATGTATCTGGACATCACTTGACCAAAGATATCTCCCAGCCTAATGTTGTTATATTTTATTGGATATTTTAAATTTCAAACGTTATCCCTTTACTGGTTTCCCCTCCCGAAAACCCTTATCCCCTCTGCCTCCACCTGATTCTATTAGGTTCCTCCCACCCACCTACCAATTCCTGCCTCCCTGCCCTGCTATTTCCATACATTGGGTCCTGCAGCCTTCACAGGACCAAGGGCCTCTCCTCCCGTTGATGCCAGATAAGGTCATCCTCTCCATCCCTCCATGTGTACTCTATGGATGGTGGTTTATTCCCAGGAGCTCTGGTTGGTTGGTATTGTTGTTCTTATGTGGTTGCAAACCCCTTCGGCTCCTTCAGTCCTTTGTCTAACTTGTCTATCAGGGACCTGGTGCTCAGTCCAATGGTTGGCTGCGAGCATCCACCTCTGTATTTGTTGCACTCGGGCAGCCTCTCAGAAGACAGCTACATCAGGCTCCTGTCATCAAGCTCTTCTTGGCATCAGCAATCGTGTCTGGGTTTGGTTTCTGTATGTAGGATGGGTCCACATGTGGGGCAGTCTCTGGGTAGCCTCTCCTTCAGTCTCTGTTCTACACTTTCTGTATTTCCTTTAGACAGGAGCAATTCCGGGTTAAAAAATTTAAGATGAGTGGGTGCTCGATCCCCCAACCATGGAATTTGCCTAACTTCTGGATATGGTCTTTTCAGGTTTTCCCTCCCCTTTGTTGGGCATTTCAGGTAATCTCATCCCTGCTGGGTCTTGGGAGCCTCTTGCTTTCCTAGCATCTGGACTTGTTGATGTCTACTACTGGTTCCCCATTCCCCATTGCTACACACCTCTGTTCAAATTCCTGACCTTCTGTATATCATCCCAGTCTCCTCTCATATCTGATCCTGCCCCTCTTTTTTCCCACCTCCCTCCTTTCTTCCTCCTAAGCCCTGCCCACCCTCTACCTCTGTGAGTATTTTGTTCCCCCTTCTAAGAAGGACTGAAGCATCTACACTTTGGTCTTCCTTCTTCTTGAGCTTCATATAGTCTGTGAATTGTATCTTCTGTATTCTAAGCTTTTGGGCTAATATCCATTTATCATTGAGTGCATACCATGTATGTTCTTTTGTGACTGGCTTACCTCACTCAGGATGATATTTTCTAGTTCAATCCATTTGCCTAAGAATTTCATGAAGTCATTGTTTTTAATAGCTGAGTAATACTCCATTGTGTAAATTTACATTTTGAAACATCACTACTTCCACCAATGACCTTGGAAAATAAACATACTGCAGTCTACAGTTTTGTACCTGGTATTGTTATGTAACACATCTACATAAAGAAAATTAACTCCATAAGAAATTTTAGGAGCAAAATTTCTCCTGTAGTCAACACTATTTCTTTTTATCATAACATTAATGAAAATATTACCATACTGTGTGTTTGGGTTCTTTTGTGTAAGTATAGATTGTGAGAATCCGGGAAGCTAAAAAATGAACACATCTGTGAAGCACAGGAACAAAAACAGATAAATGCATGCTCTGAAGCTGAGCTCGCTTCAGTAGGGATACATGGCACTCCACTTCTGCTATATTTGGAGAGATTCAGCTCTTCATTTACACCCAATAGGGAAATAAAAACCCTCTGCTTCTATACGATGAGGTAATGAACAGCACAAATAGTTCATATAATTTCTGGCCGTGCATCATCTACCCAATAACAATCCACATAACATATGAAAATGTGATACTACTGTAGTTTGAAATAAATGTTTATGGAGAGGTGATTATTTTTTCCCTTTCGTGCATCATGTGAGGCTTTAATGCCTTCATATCTCAAATTTGCTTATTCTAATATTCAGCAATAATACCCCACTTTGATTTCTGCTTACACAAATGTGTGCTCTGAATATCTTTTATTCTTCTTGCCTACTCCAGGTCTTTCTTTCATTGAAGTCTATTTTAATATTTTATTCTATGCCCATGTAGAAGCATTACATCATAAAAGCCTCTTTATTTTACATTAATTTTTTAACATTAGAACATATGCTCATACTGCTGCATTCCGAGCAGACTTATGAGATTTCTGTTTTACGGTGGGCTTAGAGTTTATAAAAGTAATTTAGTGAAAAAAAATCTTTTCCTTTTGGCACTATTCATTTCTTACGGACTCTCTGTCCACTTGTGGTTATCCTTCCTATTTGCCACAATCCAAACCTCTTCACCACCCATCTCTTTGCTGTCAAGTGTGACCACACATGGCACAAATCCATGGGATGATAATGTATTAATGATATTTCCATTATTGGATACAACTGCTCACAGAATTTTCTGTTCATCACACTCACATTAGTAAGAACAGTTCCTAAATAACACATTAGCTTATTGCAAATTTTAGCAGTTACTATCAGGTCTTAAAATAATTCTGATTTTTGCAAGAACAAAATTTAATTTCATAAGCTCTGCTTTCTGTTTTTTTTTTCAGTAACTAGTATTGTTTCCATATTTACAGTGTTAATTCATTGTCAATCTAAATTAATTTTAAAATTATATAATTATATATTCATATATATGCATGTGTGTTTAGTTTACTTTTCTAGATGTCCTAGTTCCCACATTCTTAAATAAGATGAGTTAATTTTCACATAATTTCTTTTGCAAGAATAAATTTGAGGGTTGTGTATTTATCAATATCTTCAGTTCACTGAGATCCCAGGAGAAGATCAAGGAATGGATGAACAGACGATTATTTTCATTAAATACCTATAACTTATTTTTAAGAGGAAATGGGTGAAAACATCGAGGCATTAACCTCCCAGGAACAGTTATTTTCTGATGACACCTATGCAAAGTCACCTGCTCTGGGGGACTGCAGCCCTTTCTTCATGGACTGTTGATGTTGCCAAAGCACCTTTCCCGCAGGGTACGCAGTCCGTACAATGATCTTTCCCAGACAGCACACGTGGACAGAATGATATCATACTGTTAGCTAGTTATGAATGCGAAGAGCAAACTGCAATTGCTAAGATCATGGTCATAATGCCTTCCCCTTCTATATGACTTCAATTTTGCTCTCTAAAGAAATCTTCATCAGATATTTAAAGAACACTAACAATTAAAAACAACAAATTGTGAAAAAATAAAAAAAAAGTTCTAATGGAGGTCCTTTTCATATGAGTTTAAAGGCTTAAGAACAATTGTTTTATGTAATAGTAACTTGTAAATTGGGAAACTTACAATCTGCATTTACAGAAGTGTATTTTATACTGGAAATTTGGAAGATAATATATATTAAATGGTATGTACACTTGAGATATGTACCTAAACATACAATGTGGGTGGTGATGAATATTTATATTACCTTAAGTGTTATAATCATCCATTAAGTATAACAAAATGTGTATATACTATACATATTATATTAGTAATGGAAAGCAGTTTACACACACACACACAAACACACACACACACACACACACACACACACACACACACACACACACACACACACACACACCCCTGCTTTGCTTCAAGAAACAGAATGAAATGGCAAGGTCCCATTTTTCACAGTTACCTAGCTCAGAAATGCACATTAAACTCTAGTTTTCTCGAGCATCCTCTCAGTGTTCCCTGCAGTAATATTTCATACTGCATCGTATGAGCTAAGTCCATAAGGCTGCTCAGTTCTTTACAAGGTTCACGTGCTTGAATGGAACTATTAATTCTACCTTTTGTTATGAGTTGTTTCCCCTGCATGTCTTAATGTCTACTGTTTCACCAATTAGACAATGTTCATTGTCTGTGCCATAGGTAGGATCTAATCTAAGTATAAGTGTGATATGTTTTCACTTCATAAATATGCCTTTATTATATCAAGATGTGTCAAAAAACAGCCTAGAAATGATAAGTTATAAGGATGTTACACACACTGAGATAGCAGAAACTGCTGCAGCACAGAGTTTGGATGTATCATTAAGAAGTCTGTAAGCTTAGTCACTCTTGCTCACAATTCTGAGATGAAAGAAATAATTGACAATTTATGTCAAGTACACAGATTTCTCCTTTGAAAGAACAGACCTGTTTATGAGGCTACTTCTCATCAGGAGGTGGCCATTCTGGTCTACAGGACAGATGCAGTAAAGGAATAAATGTTCCCTTGGTGGAATGAAAGAAGTATTGTATTTCTTCATTACTTGACCAAAGCACGGCAGATAAAGTCAGTGAGAGGATAAAATTGATCCTGGACCGCAGTTCCCCTGTGGAATTAGAGGTTGAGTAATTCTATGTCTTATTTTTCCACTATTACTAAAATCATTCTAGTTTAGCTTTCCAATTATGTTTCAGCCTTAGGGTAGTTTTTGTCTTCTAAAGCATAGGTCTTTTGGATATATCTGGAGAAACTATTGTACACTGAAATAGATTGCTATAATTTTGGCAAAACTCAGGTATTTTTAATATTCGCGTGGGGTTTTCTGTGAAAAGACAAAGTTAGCAGATTTAATTTGTTTTAATAATGTATACCGTTAGTGAGGAAACATTAGTGGATTTGTTATGACATATTTAAATGCAGGAGAACAATGATTGAAATGCATTGATTCAAACTGTTCATAGCAGCTAATTAGCGGACCTTAGGACCCATAATATGGGGAAGCCAAGCTCCTGCTTAGGCAGGAATGCAGCACAGGCAGTATAGTATTTTAATGCTGTTTTCAGCAACATTGTGACATCAGATCAGCCTAAGGGGCCTCACATGACTTCAGGGTGGTGTCACTAGGAAACTATGACAAGCTGCAACATTGAGGAAGAGTGTAGATAAAGAAATTAGCAGGAGCAGCTAAAATAACTAACACAGTTCTTCCTATTTTGGGCAAACATTTTCAAGAACATCATTATCACTGCTTACATAGATCTCTTTTGGAAAGGGTTATTTAATGATAGAGGTCAGAGAGCGAAGTTTATACAGGCAGGTCACAATGAAGCTAACCTGAGATTAGATAGGTCATTGTACTAGGGGAAATCTACTATTTTTATGCTAAAGGAATAAATGACAGTTTTTAAAAAGTGAATCCTAATACATAAATCAGGTACTTCCTTAAACGTCCTTGGGGAAGCTACTTTTGCAATAGACAGTAATTGGCAGAGAGCTACAACAGAAAACTATGCAGAGAATGAAATTCTTTGGAGCACTAGATCTTAAAGGTGATGTCTATCAAACCTCTCACTTAAAGGTTCAGAGGTCTAGTGTGAAGACTAGATGGGAACTTTAGGAACAAGAAAACAGCGTGGTCCAAACACACTAAGACTGGGATAGATATGAACTCAGATTTGGCAGCACACACAAGACCTTCAGTTTAAACCAGACAAAATCACAGCCCTGAGACAGGGCGGTAGACACAAAGACCCATCTGTAACCAACATGGGTTCCTTCTGAAAACAGGCAAGATCCAACAGGCTCCAATTCAGACAACATGCCCAGGAGTGGGTGGCCAACACAAAACAGACTCCATGTTTTGTTGTTATTGTTATTATTGATTAAATTTTTGTATTGGTATTTTTTTATATTTCTGTACCTTTGTTGATGATTGTGGCTTTGATGATCCATGAATTTTGAGGGAAGTTAGGATAGTTAAAAAAATATAATATATATTGGCTGAAAAATTTTAATGAAGAAATAATAAAATTTAAAATTGATTAACAATAAAAATAAGAAAATATACAATAGACAGATTCAGAACTATGTCCCATTATATGCAAATATATATATATATATATATATATATGTGTGTGTGTGTGTGTGTTCAGTCTCCACTTATCATTTGTGAATTTATTATAGAAATAAGGAGATATATAAGCTAATATAGTTAGACTTCAAGAAAAATATCTCATTTTATAAACTCAATGGTTACCACTACAACAGTTTTCAAAAAAAAAAAAAAAGAAAAGCAAAACTAAGCAACACACAATAACAACAAATACCAGGATGCTTGCTTCGATAAGTAGAGCTCAAAACATAGAAATAATTTGCTAAAATTAGATATCTTTTCCAGTTACATATGCATAATCTCTTCAGAACTGGTTTCCGGGAAGAATGTGGAAGAGTTTAGAACTCTGAGCTAAAGATGTCCGGATATTATGGAAGCACTGAACATTAGACCACTCATGTGCGTGCTTCAAAGAGTAATACTGAGAGAAACATGTATCATGGATGCCCAGTGTGTGCAGTTCACAGAGGAATAGGGGATGTATCAGGGATAGGACAGTGGTGATTTATGTGACAATTTGTGCATTAATCCAGCTTCAATCCTGTCTGGCACCTGAACACCTGAGTAAAATTGAATTTAAAGATGATGGATCAATTTGCTTGATGGGAGAACCTCGAGGCAGGGGAAGAGCATTCAGCCGGATGCTGAGAAAGCAGCTGTGATTGTCACAAAGATCAGAACTGGTAAAGAGAAAATTTCATACTGTACTAGGGTAATAGGAAAAGTGTCCTGAGGGCAAAACTTCATAAAGCAGGCAAACAGAAAATGTTTTAGTAGCCTAGGATACCACTTGGCTTGCACTATACCCAAACTCTTCTCCAAAAACAATAATGTATTTGAGACTTACCTGCAATATTTTCCACATGAACTTTACCCCAAACACATCCTGTAACTACCTGCTATCAAGAAAAGTCACCCATCAGATTCTAGCTGAATGCATGTTCTTCTTCTATATTCCAATAAGCCGCAAGTGGGGCTGGTTGTACTCAAACTTATTCTCAGGATATGCAGGTATAACATAAGGCAAGTCAAACTAAACTTGAGTGACCACTGGTGTTTGTGAAATAATCATTGGTGTTTGTGAATCAAATAAAAACTGTCTTCTACTTAACATGATATGTTTATGTGTAATTGGACAAGTGTATGACCGGTCAGTGGATCCCATTCCCATACCTGGGCTTCTTTCTTTAGCTTCAGCAGGAAAGGATGTAACTAGTCCTGCAGTGACCTGATGTGCCAAAGTAGGGTGATACCCAGGGAGGGAGCTCCTCTTCTCAGAGGAGGAGAGAGACATATAAAGTTAGAAGGTGTGTGAGGGGGTGACTGTGAAGAGAAGTGGGGCTGAGACTGGGATGTAAAGTGAATAAATAAATAAATGAAAAAAAGTTACAAAAGTAGTCAGATGCATTATGGAAAAAGACCTGAGAGTGTCCAACACTTACGTATTTGTATCCTTTGTCAAAACAGAGTCCAGTTAACGGAGTCTAGCTCTCTGTGATTAGATTTTGCTTTGCTTGATGGCTTACTTCAGTTTTTCTCGGATCCAGTTATTGCTTCTATATTACCCTAACAACTCTTTTTTTCTTCCTTTTAATTTTTTTAATCATTCCATTCATTTACATCTCAAATGATATCCCCCCTCCACATACCTCCCAATCCCACATTTGCCCATTCATCCCTCCACTTTGACTCTATGAGGGAGTTCCCCACCCCCCTTCTCCCACCCCACCACTCCAGTATCCCCCTACACTGGGACACCAAACCTCCACAGGACCAAGGTTCTCCCCTCCCATTGATCTCAGACAAGGCCATGCTCTGCTATCTTTGTATCTGGAGCCATGAATCCCTCCGCGTACACCTTGGTTGATGGTCTAGTCCCTGGAAGCACTGAGTAGTCCAGCCAGACAACATTCTTCTTCCGTTGGATAGAAATCCTCCTCTGCCCCTCCAGTCCTTATGCCAGCTCCCCCACCAGGTTCCCTGAGTTCAGTCTGATGGTTGGCTCCAAGCACGGACATCTGCATTGGTCAGTTGCTGGCAGAACCTGAACCTCCCAAAGAACGGCCACACCACATTCCTGTTAACATATGCTTCTTGGCAATAGTAACAGTGTCCAGTGTTGGAGTTTTGTGTCTGTAGACAGGATAGATTCCCGGGGCGGGGGGTCCCGGTTGGCTCTTCCGTCAGCCTCTGCCCCATTTTTGCCCCTGTCTTTCCTTTGAACAGGAACATTTCTGGTTAAAGGCTTTGAAAAGGATGGGTGGCACCATCCCTTGGTCAGGGACCATGCTTATCTACTAGAGGTGCTCTCTACGGGTTCTACTTCCCTCTTGCAGCACATTTCAGCCAAAGTCATCCCTGTTGGGTCCTCGGAGTTTCTCGTTTCCCTGGTGCCTGGGACTCTCCAGTGGGTATCCCCAGTTCATCATTCTCCACTGCTACAAATTTTTACTTGATTTTCTGACCTTCTGTACCTCTCTCCTGTCCCCTCCATTACCTGATACTGCCCTCCCCTAATTTACTCGCCCTCTTCTCAACCTCCCAGGTCCTCCCTCTGTCCACCTCCAGCAATCATCCTGTTCTCCCTTAATGCAAGATTGAAGCATCTACACCATGATCTTCCTAATTCCTAAG
This sequence comes from Rattus rattus, assembly GCF_011064425.1. Classification (NCBI taxonomy): domain Eukaryota; kingdom Metazoa; phylum Chordata; class Mammalia; order Rodentia; family Muridae; genus Rattus; species Rattus rattus. The sequence goes on along the minus strand of NC_046157.1, from coordinate 62,474,582 downwards.
CTCCATATAGTCTGTGGGTTGTATCATGAGCATTGAGATCTTCTGAACTAATATCCACGTATCAGTGAGTGCATACCATGTGTGTTCTTTTGTGTCTGTGTTACCTCACTCAGAATGATATTTTCTAGTTATATCCAGTTGCTTAAAAATTTCATGAAGTCACTGGGTAAACATTTAATTGAGGATGGCTCAAAGTTTCATAGATTTAGTCCATTAGTCTCGTGGCAGGAAGCATGGAGGCTGCCCCCAGAAGTGGTGCAAAAGGAACTGAGGATTTTACATCTTGATCTACAGACGGCAGAGAAACCATAGCACATAGCTTGATCTTCTCAGACCTCAAAGTCCACCTGGTAGTGATAGATTTCATTCAACAAAGCCATTTCAACTATAACAAGATCACAGGACATAACACTGCCACTTTCTAAGGACCTACCATTCAAATACATGAACCTATGGGGTCTTTCATATTCAAACCATCATAGACAAGAACCTTGACAATATAGAGTTAGATTTATGTAGACATTTCATAAGCTCATCATGAAAAATATTCATGCATTGATTCAGAAAGTTCTCAAAAATCATGTTGAATGAACAAGCAGAAAAAATATACTGTAAGATACATGATATTGCTAATATGATATTTTTCAAAAATAAGTAAGATTTTAGAGATACAGAATATGCCAGCAACTGCCTAGTTTGTAAGATAAGAAGGAATCACTTGAAAAGGCAGGAAGCAACAAAGACGTTACTTTGTGGTGAGGTAATATTTTATACAATGAACATAGTGACAGTTAAAACATGAATACATGAGATTACTACCATGTCACGCCTATATATGTGAATATATACCACATGTACAAGCAAAAGTTTATTTCAAACTTATTGGAACTTTATTTAACCCATATAATCTAGTTAGTTTTATAGTATTATGAACTGATTGCTGTAGGATGATGTCATTATGCAGCAAGGCGGGTCCAGGATAAGGTGTAGCCTATCATTGGATGAGAAGGAAGGCTAGGCAAGGAAAAATCTTGGAAAGAGGGAGGAGGAGAAGGAGTAAAAGAAATCAAGAAGGAGACAATGGAACAGGATGATCCAGATCCAGGTGGATTAGGTCAATTTTATCTTGTCTAGGTGGGCGGTTTAAATCTGTATTAATTGGCAGTGAATTTATTGTGTGGATGTATTGTGGACTGAGCAATTAACATATAAATCTAATTGCTAAATAACAAGTTTCCGGAACTTTGATTTAACCTGGCAAGGGGACAGTGTCTGAAAGCAACTGGCAGAGAAACAGCTGGAGCCAAGAGAAGTGAGAACATGCTAGAGCCGGTTCCGCCACATTTTTAATTTTACAGCAACAGATTGAAATTTCCTCCTTTGCATAATGAATTAAAGATGGATGGATGCATGAGTAGATAGATAGATGGATGAAGGGTGGGTGGAGTATAGAAAGATACATAGATAGATTGATAGACAGATAGATACATGATAGATGAATATATGATATGAGAAATTTATAACAATATGTAATTTAATTATTTGAAAATGTGTTAAAATATATGGTGCAAATGTACATGTTGAGGTTTGTGCCCCCATGTGATTGTTTTGGCAGTGGTGTGGTAGCATGTTAAAGTGTCATTTTCCTGAGATTCACTGTTTTCCTCTTAAAGTAGATAACCCAAGACAAAAAAGTCATCATCTTTGAAAAGTAACATCTTAAAGAACAAAAATATATTAGATGCAAATATCATGGGTACCACTTAAGCTCACAAATGTAGTTACTGCCTTAGACACTTTGTCTTTCAAGACCCCAACAATCTTTATTTTGCCCCTGAAGACAACTAACACAACTTTTTATCCCCCAGTACATTCTTTTTCAAAGAGGAAAAACATTCAAAATGCAAATTGTCAATTGCTTTTGGAAAAGAACAAATTTTACATTTTTCTGCTTGCATGCTTGAAGAATTTTTTTTGCATTTTTACATATGAAACAGTAGCAAGTCTTATGGTTTGATTTTTCACAGATCGTGGTTTCCTTTCCTTGAGAAGTTTTTTTCCTTCGTCTTATAGAAAAATTATCTTTGAACAGTTATAGTTATATTGGTGACATTGTAATCTTTTCAAACAATAGTCATCAGGAATTGCTTGGATTATATTGCAAAACTCTCTAGAAATTACCTCTCTACTTTTGTTATGTATTTAAAAGTTTCTGTAACTTTTGTTCCCTAGAAGGCATTAATGATTTCAGTCCATTATGTTGCGGTGATTCAGATGAACCTATATCCTAGTGCTTTATGTGTTAAATTTTCTGTTCTACGTGAAGTGCTGAATCACAATGTACTTGAGCTACAGAGTGAGCTACAACATGCACTTGTTGGCCTGGGGATCGAGAATATGTTCATTTCTTGTGTGATATAAATCTCTCTACTGGTAGTTTCTATAATCATCTCTGTGCAGGCACACATTTCTTTTATGTTCTTGTTACTTATCATTTATATAACACATTATTGTCATGTTTTTCCTTCCCTCAAATTCTACATATATACATGTAGATATATATGTAGATACACAGATTAACATTATATACATACACATATACATGTAGTTTTATATATATACATTACATATAGATAGATACATAGATATATGCATATTTAGACATGTGTATATAGAGACATATATGTAAGCATGTTTATTTAGATATATAAGTACATATATTATGGTATTCCATATATCTACATATACAGATATTTGTACATATATCAACAGATATGTCCGTATATGTACATGCATACATACATAGGTATCTACATCTATGTACATATACAGAGAGAGATATGAATGGATAATTCATTTGAGAAAACTTATTTTGCTTTTGCCATGGGTATCAATTGCAATAGCTTCCTGCCTTTTCTTGCGCATAGATCCCTGATCCTCGAAGGGAAGCATTGAAGGAACTACAACACTTACTACTTAATTCCCCAAAGTCTCTCATTCTCTATACATTGTTGAGTTGTGTGTCCTTGTGTTAATTCTCATTTACTGTAATAAGATATTTCTCTGATGAGGCTGAGTGGTGCCCTGACCAATGGTAATAGCGGTTTGCCATTAGCAATAACTTTTTTGCTATGTATGTTCCTTTGGCAGAATAATAGCACAAGGGTTTCTGGCTAGTTCCCTGACTTAGAATCTCTCAGCTTCTTGGAAGTTTTAACTTCTCAAGTTGGTTCCATCACAAAATAAAACAGTTGGTTATTTTCATAACATTTATGCCACTATTGCACCGATATAGCTCACATAAAAAAAAAGTCACGTTGCTCTTTTAAATTGCAGGATTTATATCTGTGTGAGACTTATGATTACCTTTCTCTCCTGGTAACCTGCACAGTATCCTTAGCAACCATAAACTTTAGTCAGTACATGTCCTGACAGAAGAAAAGAAGTAACCATATTACCTCAACCCAGATTCTAGGGATCTTGGGAAATAAAAATAACTAGGGAGCATTCTATGAGAAAACCATGGCTGTTCAAAACTTAACTTGATGCAACAGCAAGATTGTCACACGATTTTTGCTATGGTGTGAAAGACACAGAACTTTGATTTATTAACAATTTAGCTATATAAGGGATTAAAATAAGTCAGGTTTGTTTTAAAATTGCTCCAAAAATGGAGCCCAGAACGAATGTATGTTTAGTATAGAATAAGAATGGAAAGGACATAAAATATACTAAAAGCATGCTGGTTATGTATTGTTAATTCAACAAAAAGAGCTACGTATCTATTTTAAAGACATACAGCAACAATTTGAAATTCCCTCCACACCTGAGATAAAGTACTTTGTGGATATGAGGAGAGCACCATATAGCATCATGTTACATCTCACTAACTAGTGGCTACAAGGAGAGCACCATATAGCATCCTGTTACATCTCACTAACCAGTGGATACGAGGAGAGCACCATATAGCACCATCTCACTAACTAGAAGATGGAGAACTGAGTGTGTCTGACCATATGGACAAATGATGCATGTCACAGAGTTTCTACAAATTTTGGTAAATAATGAAACTTACAAGTATACTCATTAAACTCAGAGAAGGTTTCGTTCGTTTTACCAAAACAGGAATCAGTTAATTGAGAGGAGAAAAATGTAGCTATTTTCATTTTTCAGTTTATGATACCTATTAAAATAGGAGTAACTGATTAAGTAAATATATGTAGTCCTAGGAAAGCAGTGACATAAGTAAAACTCTATACAGGTAGCGCTATAATAATTAACTGAATAAAGACTTTGTGTGTTTCCAAGGTTAAGTATTCTCATAGTAATTATTCTGAGTTTAAAAAAATGCACCATTACTATGCACTTTGTGGTTGAGATATGTTTCTTTGAAATGTATGCTCATGCCTATGTTTTATTTCTGTTGAAACCTGTGTTTGTTGTTTTTGAATGTGGCACAAGGATTAAAAAGTAAAATATTATTAAAGAATATTTCTGAAGGTTACATGTGAGTTTAATAGCAAATATATCATGAAATCACAAACAAGTTTGAAATATTTAGAAGATAACAAACTCAGGAAAATAATAATATAATACTATTATCTTTCCTTTCTCTCATGGGGAAGTTGACAGGAAATTTATGAAAAAATGAAATCTATTATTATGTAATTATAAACTAATTAATAATTATAGTATATGGGACTAATATTCTGTCCATTGAAATAACTGGAAAGGCATTTTCTTTGACTCTAAGGAACTATGCTTCTTCCCACAGCACCCTTGACACAGGGGATGTGACCCTTGGGTAAAATACACAATTTCCTAATCTCAGTATGACCTTGTCCCTTGTGGAGGGTTGGAACATCGTCAACTAAATTTTTAAGTTTGAAATTCACATCTTCTAATATGGCAATAATATTATGAACACCCCCCAAGTTTTGTTGATAATTTAAGATACAACTTTATGAATTCAATATTTTATAAATTTATTATTAATATAGCAAATATACAAACAAAGAGTACATATGGAGGGACCCATGGCTCCAGCCATGTAACAGAGGATATGTAACAGAGGATGGCATTGTCTGGCATCAATAGGAGGAGAAGCCTTGGGTCCTGTGAAGGCTCGTTTCCTCAGTGTACTGGAATGTCAGGGTGTTGAGGTGAGAGTGAGTGTATGAGAGTGGGAGCATCCTCATAGAAACAGGAGGAGGGGGAATGGGAGAGGGGGGAAAGGGGGTAACATTTGAAATGTAAATACTTCAAATATTCAATAAAATCCAAGAAAGGATATCAAATATGTGATTACATATTTTTGCTTTTGACCCACATACATATATTTATCTGAAAGCTACTCAGTCAATTTGCTTGAAAACAAAGGAAGCAATGGAGCGATAACCTGACCTATATTTAGTTGTAGTCTAGTCTTCCCTGAGAGATTTTAATTTACTTTTCCACTTAATGCAAGGACAGTATCTCCTAGGTGGGTAGATGGTTTTGTGCAAGGTAATATAAGATAATTAAAAGGGATGACTAGAGACCATTGTATCTGCAAACCATTGCCTTATTTTTTCATTTTTAAAAATTTATTTAGTTATTTTTATTGGATATTATTTTATTTATTTACATTTCAAAAGGCATACCCTTTCCATAAACCTCCTACCCCAAGCCCTCTCCCCCTTCTACTATGAGGGTGTTCCCTCACCCATCCACCCACCACCCCACCCTGACGTTCCCCTACACTGTGGGGGTGGGTGAGGTGAGCCTTGGAAGGACCAAGGGTTTCTCCTCCCATTAATGCTCAAAAAGGCCATCCTTTGTTACATATGCGGCTGGAGCCATAGGTCTGTCCATGCGTATTCTTTGGGCAGTGGTTTAGTCCCTGGGAGCTCTGGTTGGTTGGTGTTGTTCTTATGTGATTGCAAACCCCTTCAGCTCCTTCAATCCTTTCTCTAACTCATCCAATGCAGTCCCAGTTCTCAGTTCAACAGTTGTCTGTAGCATTCACCTCTGTATTTGTCATGCTCTGGCAGAGCCTCTCAGGAGACAGCTATATCAGGCTCCTGTCAGCATGCACTTCTTGGCATCCCCGATAGTGACAGGATTTGGTGGCTGTATGTATATGGGTTGGATCCCCAGGTGGGGCAGGGTCTGACTGGCCACTCCTTCAGTCTCTGCTACAAACTTTGTCTCCATAGCTCCACTTATGAATATTTTTGTTCCCCCTTCTAAGAAGAACTGAAGCATCAGCATTTTGGTCATCCTCTTCTTGAGCTTCATGTGGTCTGTGGATTGTATCTTGGGAAAGCCAAGCATTTGGGCTAATATCCACTTATCAATGACTGCATACCATGTATGTTTTTCTGTGATTGGGTTACCTCACTCAGGATGATATTTTCTAGTTCCATCCATTTGCCTATGAATTTCATGAAGTCATTGCTTTTAATAGCCGAGTAACACTCCATGCCACTGCCTTTTGAAAACACATAAATGCCGTGGTGACCGTTCACTTTCATTTTAGTCTAATCTCATGAAGGAAGAAAAAAACATGAATCACAAATTTAACGAAACAATGTGTGTTCTATGATACCAATCTTAATAAGTTTGCAGTCTTACGCTTCCAATGACTTTTTTGAACCTCCATGTTCTTTGAGAGGAAAATGTGTTTTTCTATGTAAAGCAAACAAGATGCATGATTCTGTTTACAGAGTTCTGAAGGAACTGGTACTAATTATATTCTTCCAGTAGAAGACATCTTGTCTTTCTATGTATGGCCAACTAGAAGAAAGAAACGTTTGAACATTTTGAGAGGAGGTAGAGATGAGTACTGGAGGGGTGTGTATGATCAATGTACTGGCTAGTTTTGTGTGTACTTTTAAGTTAAATGATAAATTTATGTTAAACTATCTAAAATAAAAAATTTTAAACGTAATGGTATTTTATTGATGTATATTTGGGTGAAGATAGGGTAATTGGTTAGGTGAATATAACTACCGAAATAAAATATTTATGAAAAAATTATGAATTTTATTACTCCATAAGCTAAATTTAAAAATTAAAGCAACATGCCAAAGTGAACATTATTTATTACCAGGTAATTTCTTCTCATAAAAAGTCTTAGATATTTAACATCCCAATTTTTCATTTAATTATATTTTGACCTGCCTTAATATTTTACAAAATCACATTGTAACATTTCTCTTTTTAGAAATTACAGAATTTAGAAAAGGACAAAAATGAAAAAAAAACTGATGCTGAACAGATATTTCACATATAAATTACAAAATACTCTTTGAAATTAGAAATTATGTATGTGCCTGAACCAATCATAAAAGTAGGACTATTTGTGTTAAGAATAAGAAATAAGCCTGAGGTGTAAAATTATCCAGCATATAATACATATTATACTATCTCAATGGCTAAAATTATTGTTTTACCTCAAAAGTGTTATGTAAAGTATTAAAAATATTCCAAATACACAATATTAGGTGAGTACAATCTTAATATATCAAAATGATCCTTTCCAATTTATAGTTACTATTCATATTTTGAGTTTTGTTCTACATGTACGTGCAAATAAAATTTATATATACATTAATATTTAAACATATAGAATAAGAATACTAAATATATACATACTCATTGTTTGAAATTACAACATAAGTAAAGTATATATGTGTGTGTGTATATATGTATATATATATATATATATAGTTGTTTAACTTGGTTAATTGTTGTGTATATGTGTAAATACACACTGTACACATATATGTCTATGTAACATATATCTAACAATGCAATTAATTAAATGAAGAAAAGTATGTTTTTAAAAATATATCAACAGTATTTAATTCATCGATGCCTGGTAGTACATGCCAGTAACTCGAGGTATTTGGAAGGCTGACTCATGAGGATCACAAACTGAAGAACTGATTAAGTTTTAGCTTCGTTCAAAGCCAGTCTTGGAAATTAAGTGAGATTTTTTTTCTGAAGGAAAGGCCAATACTGGAATCCCAAGTTCCAATAGAAGACATCATGTCTTTCTATGTATGGCCAACTAGAAGAAAGAAACGTTTGAAACATTTTGAGAGGAGGTAGAGATGAGTACTGGAGGGGTGTGTATGATCAATGTACTTTGTGTGTCAATTTTACACAAATTGTAATTATCTCAGAGAAAGGAACCTCCCTTGAGGAAATGCCTCCATGAGATCCAGCTGTAAGGCATTTTCTCAATTAGTGAGTGATCAAGGAGTGAGGGTGGTGCTGTCCCTATGCTGGTAGTTCTAGATTCTATAAGAAAGCAAGCTGAGCAAGCCAGGAGAAGCAATTCAGTAAGCAGCACCCCATCCATGGACTCTGCCTCAGCTCCTGGTTCCAAGTTCCTGCCTCATGTGAGTTCTTGTCCTGACTTCCTTTGGTGATAACAGCAATGTGAAGAATGAGGTGAATAAACCCTTTCCTTCCAAACTTGCTTCTTGGTCATGAGGTTTTGTGCAGGAATACAAACTCTGACTAAGACAATCACATTTTGTTGTATACATGTAAAACATTTTTAAGAATAAATGAAAAGGTTAAAATTAGCAAATGAGGGGGGCTGGGGAGATGGCTCACCAGTTAAGAGCACTGACTGCTCTTCCAGTGGTCCTAAGTTCAATACCCAGCAACCATCTGTAATGGGACCCGATGACCTCTTCTAGTGTGTCTGAAAATAGCTACAGTATATTCATATACATAAAATAAATAAATAAATAAATCTTCTAAAAACAGCAAATAAGATATACAATTCTTTCATCATGAAGTTATAAAATACATATAAAAATAAACTATAATTTATGGTTTTACAAAATTAATTTTCCTAAGTATTTGAGTCTTAGAAACATGCTTTTCTTATTCTTCAACCATCATTTTAAGCACAAACACTGAACGTATATTCTAGGAGATAAACGTAGTTAGTACTTAAAAATACATGTACATATGTAAAAATACACGGACAATTTCACTTGTGATAACTATATATTAGTTGGTAAGTATCTTGATATTAACCCAGAGATTTACTATTTTTATACCAATCTTGAACAATTCAAACTCTCTTCAGTATCTATCTATCTTGCATTTTTTGGCCTTTTTGTTTACTGTATCCCTTAGCTATATATAATTTTTCTTTTATTCATCCCTCTCAAAAATATTTGTTTTATATATAGTTCCTTAATTTTTCCTTAACAGTAAATAACTAATCAGTTCAATAATTTCAGATGACAATTGACATATTGATGTACTATCTACTTTTGCTTTTATGACTTACGGTTCTACAAAAGCACCATTTGATTTGTAGAAGATTTTTAAACATCCATTAAATCTTTCCTCTAATGACCACAAATTCTACGTTTTATATGAGAACGTCAAAATACCTAAATAAAGTAAGATAGAAATATCTTTGAAGAAGCCAAGCCATTACTTCATCTGCATTACGGGAAGGGGTTTATTTTTCTTTCTTTGATTGAATATGCTGCCTTTTGGAGCAATGATTAACTCACTATTTTGTGTTGTTTGTCCAGAATTATAATGTCAGGACTAATTTTCATCATCATAAATCCTGGAGCTTTTATTCTTGTTAAAACAGGTAAAAATTGCAACTTATAAATACATAAATAAAATATCAAATAATACACATAGACCCTTTCCTCCTGCTCGTTGGAGTCCATCTTGTTTTATTATTAAACTTTATACCTTAGAATACAAGTATAATACTAAACAGAAAATGTGTGTTGGATCTGTGCTATCCCTCTATCACCTAAATCATGAAGGTCAAATTATTCTGCATTTAGTAATGTGGTAGGAAGACAAGTGGTCCTGAAAAAATACTCTTTGTAAAAGTTTTTTGCACCATGAGATTATTTTGATGGGAGTAGCTATTCTAAGGTTAACCATGCTTCTCGACGGATTGACATGCTTTAAATCTTTTCCAATTTAGTATGCCAGGATCTAAGTAAAAGGAGCAATGTTTGTGTGGTAGGGGTTTGGAAATTATCTCATCCTCTTTATGTATATGTGACATATATCTTTCCATGCAATGTGCTAACTTGGATTCTTCAACGGAAACAATTATAACCAAAACTAGGACAGATGACAATTAAAGAAAAACATAGACTCGCAGACATATTTATTTATAAAATAATCTTACTCAAATTATATTTATTGATGATGATTGACTTATTCCTGTGGTCTTCTTTTTTTCTGCTTTGATATTTCCAGTACTGATGTGGAATAAACTGTATACTTGTGTGTGTATGTGTGTGTGTGTGTGTGTGTGTGTGTGTATTGACATATTGATAGAAGAAATAAGCAGAATGTTTAGACTGTATAGATCAATGAAAGTATTAACTACATGATAATGTATAGCAAAATGACGCCATGGATGAATGAGAACATGGTTCTCACTAATCAATGACACTTTTGACAATTTGATATTAGGTTCCAGTTTCCAAGATTTTGAAAATGAAAAGACTAACCTTAAAAGAAATTTTGATAAAAAATGAAAATAAAGAAAAAAATTTTGAGGTTTAAATTAACTTGTTATGCATCTCTTATAATTTAATACAAGTCCCAATTTATTCTACATAATTATTTATTGTTAAGGCACAACACCCTTATGACACAGTACTTAGATGATTCAAGTTTAGTAGTAACCAACAACTGTCTACTTGAACTTAAGGCCCACTCCATGGGAATGGACATGATCATGGTTAATGATTAGAAAGCATGGCAGTCTTTGCTAGTGAAGCTATAGATTGTATAAGGAAATCTGATAATACCAATTTAAGTCAGTATCATTTCTAACTACACTCTAAAACTTATTGTACCAAAACATAAAACTACACACTCCTCAAAGAAGATTATCTTCACAGCAAATAGAAGTCATTATAGAAAACTAAAACTGGACACAAGGTAGAGGCCAGTGGATTGTGGGTAGCACGTACCCACATCTTCAACCCACTGCTGCTCATAAGGCTTGGGAACATCATGGAAGAGAGAAAAAAAAAAGATTGTAAAATCATGTCTGCTGTGAGATTGTATCTCTCAAAGATGACAGCCGGGGCAAGACCCAGTCAATGATAATATCTATAATTACACTAGTGCAAAAAGAGGAAAATCATCAGAAGTGTCACCCCTAGACAACTATAGGCAATTGATGACTACTTTGAGAAGTGTAATTCTCTTCTCCCAGGGACAAACCCTCTTATTTCTTACATAATACAAAGTGGTCAGATCTGAAATCATGTGAACACAAACGAAGCCACAGATCAGCAGATTGGATTTGTACTTGTGTCTGCTTGCCTATCTGCTATCTATCTATCTGTCTATAATCTGTGTTTCTATCCTTTAACATGTATCACACAGACAGGCAGGTAGACAGAGAGACAGAGAATAATATTCAAGAAAATCAAAAAAGCCATAATCAAAAGAAGGCCATCAGTTACGAAAAAGGAGGTGGGGCATTGGGGCATAGGAAAAGTTGAAGCCATAATTCCAGGCCTAGATCCTCTAAGGAGTTACTGCTCCACCTCACCCTGATACAAAATAGCAGCCCATACAAACACATAGCAAGTAAAAGAAACTCATGTGACTTAATAAAGCCTTAAAAACTTCAAAGATCACATTGCATGAGGGAAATTTCCAATGCTACTATAATCAACCATTTCAAGAGTTAAAGTGAAAATATACAATTATTAAGTTGTGTGTTATAGCCATGGGGGGGGTGATACTTAAACACATGATTAGTAAAAGCTGGTAGAGTAAATATGGTCTATAATTGATGTAAAATCCTTCCATACTAAATGCACACATTCAATGCCTTTTTTAAGGATTAATAACCAAGTCCAAACCCAATTTCCATTGTCTTCTTTCCTGCTCCTCTGATTTTAATTGCTTATTGGCATTTTCTTATCTTTTTTTTCTCTTCTTTGTTTTGTAAACTCTGTTATTTTAACACAAAGCCTTGTTGTTGCTGTTGTTTATTTCAAATAAAAGTTAATTGAAAATGAAAATAAGAAACAGGTTTAGAAAAGTCAATTCTGTCACGCTCTTGTGGGGCAGGTTGCTGTTTTGTTTTCCTTCTCTTAAGCCAGAAATCATCCGGTGATTATGAAGCAAGCTTGAGGAGATGAAAACAATTAATTTAATTCACATTTTTTTTTATACTTTTACCTCAAGTAGATGAAAAACAATTAATTTATTTCAGGATTTATTTTTTTACTTTACAAAGTAAAAACCATAATTATGTTGCCAAAGGAGAATAGATTGTATCTGTAGTTACAGAATATTGCTTCCCTCCTCATTTATACTCTTTTAGAACCAGTTCCATCATCATTTAATATTTATGTCATATTCTTTATGAGCTTTTCAGAAAAATATCTCAAAACAGTTCAGAAACCATCATTACAGTGAAATCTCAGCCTTTTTTTGTTTTTCTATCCAGTAACATGTGATTTCTTTCTGAGAAAAAATAATTATTATTATAGTTATAGAACCAAAACAAATAAGGTAAACATTTTGAAATTTAATAAATAATTGCATATATACACACATATTTATGCATGCATTAATAAGAGAGCCTTTAAATATTTTAAAATTACACTTATTTAGTGTGTGTTTATGTATGCTTGTCTGTGCTCATGTTGTAGCTCATATATATACATATATATATACATATATATATATGTTCATATCTATATGAATAGCTTCCAAACTTTTCCTAATCAGATACAGTGATAGCAAACATGATTCATAAATAAATGTACATGAAAAAGTTAGCTACATTAGACTTTAGGTTGAACTTTGACTACTCATTTGTAACTCTCCCTCCAGTTAATGAAAAATGATTTCAGCCCTAGGACAACACCCAAAGAGAGATCTGGGTTGAAGTAGTTCTAACGTGCAGGCTCAGTAACAGAATGAAGTCATTGGATCTATAAAATTTAAGATAAATGGTGCACTAAACAAAGAGATAAATATAGGGATGTCCTCCCTGGAATTAGAATCAGAACTAGAAGTAATTTTACAGTTTTTATGTTTTCTGGAATGGGAGTTCCTGGTGTTGTTTAGCATCCTGTTACTTAGTAACAGTTGGTAATTATCACTAGTATGCTGGACTCTTCAAAGTGATCCTCTGCATTTTTATAAGTAAAACATAGAGATTAAAATTTGTAACTTGAAGGGAACTTGAAAACATATAAAATAACGTTGTGAGCACCGTGTGATGTCATGAGCATTCAATTTATTTTTATTGTACCATAAAATATCAACGACTAAATACAGAAACAAACTTTAAATTTTCTATCCTTTTCAGCCTGTTAATATAACTTTTCAGAATTTGTATGCTTGCAATTGTGTGACAGGTGGTTCAGGAGTTTACTAGCAGCACCATGTGCTTTATGTTGACTCTCAAGGAATATGGAAGATAGAATCCTAAGATTACTCCAGAGGTCATTGTGTCTTGGTAAAAATTAGTCTGAAATATGTGACTATATGAGTTAAATGTGGGAGTATCAGGTTGTTGTAGTTTTATGGTGACTTCAATCAGAAGATTAGAAGAAGATCCTGTATTCAGAGGTGAGCCTTTAAATATTTTAAAGTTATACTTATTTAGTGTGTGTGTGTAAAAATGCGTGCATGCGTGCGTGCGGCGTATATGCAACGTGCGTTGATGCGTGTGTGTGTGTGTGTGTGTGTGTGTGTTCATATAGCCTTTCCTTCAACCAAATTCTGTGAAATAATCAAATTCTGAAAATTCTGGTCAACAAACTTGACAGCAAGCTCCTTGTGAACAAGCAAACTTACTGACACACATCAGGCTTTTAATGGAACTCTTCCAGAAAACCTCCAAGTCCGAGAGGTGAAATGTGAAGAAGTGCTTTTGTAGTCTACATTAAGGGAAGAAATCATTTAGCAGGTAGAGCATAGTCATTTAGTTCAATAATGACCTTGAAATGCCACTCAGCAAGGCAATGAAAATTTTTGTTATACCAATACTAAATATTGCACTTATCAGTGAACTTGGAGAACAGAGAAAATCTTTTCGTGCAAGTGATGCATATTAATTGTATGGTTTTATTTGTTTTTTTTAAATTCCTGTGTCATTTTCAACTGTAGTTGTGCTAATACACAAGAGTATAGAAACATTATTATCCATCAAAACTCAATTACTTAAGGTGATGTTAGAAGGGGCCAGCCTACAAAGAATGAACAGAGGATTATTTGATTCTTTGGACTCTAACTTCTTGAGTTCTTTGTATATCTTAGATATTAGCAATTTATGTGTTTGAGACTCTTCCGCATTTTCTCTTCTCTTAGTTTCAGTATATCTGGTTTTATGTGGAGGTCCTTGATGCACTTGGATTTGACCATTGTTCGTGGAGATAAGAATGGATCAATTTTCATTCTCCTACATACTGACCTCCAGTTGAACCAGCACCATTTGTTGAAAACACCGTCTGTCTTCCATTCGATGTTTTTAGCTCCTTTGTCAAAGATCAAGTGACCATAGGTGTGTGGGTTCATTTCTGGGTCTTAGGTTCTATTCCATTGATCTACCTGCCTGCCTCTGTACCAATACTATGAAGTTTTCTCACGATTGCTCTGTAATAGAGCTTGAGGTCAGGGATGGTGTTTATCAGGCTTAGTAGGTCACTTAAGTATAGTATCATATCTTTTGCAAATAGTGATATTTTTACTTCTTCCTTTCCAATTTGAATCCCTTTCACCTACTTTTGTTTTCTAATTGCTCTGGCTAGGACTTCAAGTACTGTATTGAATAGGTAAGGAGAGAGTGGGCAGCCTTGTCTAGTCCCTGATTTTAGTGGGCTTGCTTCAAGTCTCTCTCCATTTAGTTTGATGTTGGCTACTGGTTTGCTGTGTATTGCTTTTACTATGTTTAGGTTTGGGCCTTGAATTCCTGATATTTCCAAGACTTTTATCATTTGACTTTTGTCAAGTGCTTTCTCAGCATCTAATGAGATAACCATGGGTTTTTTTTTTCCTTGAGTTTATTTGTATAGTGGATTACGTTGATGGATTTCTGTATAATGAACCATCCTCACATCTGTGGCAAGAAGCCTACTTGATCATAGTGAATGATCATTCTGATGTCTTCTTGGATTCAGTTTCTGAGCATTTTATTGAGTATTTTTGCATTGATATTCATGAGAGAAATTGGTCTGAAATTTTCTTTCTAGGGCCTTTGTGTGGTTTAGGTATAGCGTAATTTTGGCTTCAAAGAATGAATTGGGTAGTGTGCCTTCTGTCTCTATTTTTTTGGAATAGTTTGAAAACTCTTGCTATTAGGTCTTTTTTGAAAGTCTGATAAAATTTTGCACTAAACCCTTTTTTCATGTTTGTTTTTTTATTATTTTTGTTTGTTTGTTTGATTGTTAATTTGGTTGGAAGACTTTTAATGACTGTTTCTATTTCTTTAGGGCATATGAGGCTGTTTTGATGGTTTATCTGATCCTGATTTATCTTCAATACCTGTTATCTGTGTAGAAAATTGTCCATTTCCTCCAGATTTTCCAGTTTTATTGAGTATAGGCTTTTGTAGTAGGACGTGATAATTTTTCGAATTTCCTCATTTTCTGATGTTATGTCCCCCTTTCCATTTCTGCTTTTGTTAATTTGGATACTGTCTCTGTGCCCTCTACTTAGTCTGGCTAAAGGTTGATCTATCTTGTTAATTTTCACAAAGAACAAGTTCCTGTTTTTGTTGATTCTTTGTATTGTTCTTTTTTGTTTCTACTTGGTTGATTTTAGCTCTGAGTTTGATTATTTCCTGTTGTCTACTCCTCTTGGGTATTTTTGCTTCTATTTGTTTTAGAGCTTTCAGGTGTGTCAAGCTGTTAGCATATGCTCTCTCAAGTTTCTTTTTGGAGGCACTCAATTAAATAATCCTATTAAAAGTGGGGTGCAGAACTAAATAAATAACTCTCAGCTGAGGAATACCGAGTGGCTGAGAAACACCTAAAGAAATATACAACATCCTTAGTAATCAGGGAAATACAAATGGAAAAAAAAACCCCTGAGATTCCACCTCACACTAGTCAGAATGGCTAAGATCAAAAACTCAGGTGAAAACAGATGCTGGGAGGATGTGGAGAAAGAGGAATCCTCCTCCATTGTTGGTGGGATTGCAAGCTGGTAGAGCCACTCTGGAAATGAGCATGGCAGTTCCACAAATATCTGACATAGTACTATCTGAGGACCCAGCTATACCACTCCTGGGCATACACCCAAAAGATGTTGTGATATATAACATGGTTATGCTTCACTATGTTCATAGTGGCCTTATTTCTAAGAGCCTGAAGCTGGAAAGAACGTAGAAGTCCTTCAGCAGAGGAATGGATACAGAAAATGTGGTACATTTACGCAACGAAGTACTACTCAGGTATTAAAAGCAACGATTACATGAAATTCTTAGGCAAATTGATGGAACTGGAAAATATTATCCTGAGTGTGGTAACCCAGTCACAAATGAACACATATGGTATGCACTCAATGATACATGGATATTAGCCCAAACTCTTGGAATAACTAAGAAAAAATTCACAGATCATATGAAGCTCAAGAAGAAGGAAGAACAAAACATGGATGCTTCTGTCCTTAGAAAGGGAAACAAGATACCCACAGGAAGAAATACATTGACAAAGGGTGGAGCAGGGACTGAAAAAAGGGTCATCCAGAGACTGCCCTAGTCAGGGATCCATCCCATATTCAGTCTCCAAACCCAGTCACTGTTGTTGATGCCAAGAAGTGTTTGCTGTCAGGAGCCAGATATAGATGTCTCTGAAGAGGCTCTCAGTATCTGTATCCTACTGATATAGATGAGGATGGTTGCAACTCACCATTGTACTGAACAAGGAGACCCCAATGGAGATTTGGGGAAAAGACTGAAGGAGCTGAAGAGGTTTGCAACACAATAGCAAGAAGAGCAATATCAACTAACCAGACCCTACCAGAGCTCCCAAGGTCTAAACCACCAACAATTAGTATACTCAGAGGGACCCATGGCTCCAGCTGCATATGTAGCAGAGGATGGCATTGTCCAGCATCAATTAGAGGAAAAGCCCTTTGTCCTGTGAAGGCTTGTTTTCCCAATATCAAGGAATGCCAAGGTGTTGAGGTGGGAATGAGTGGGTAGGAGTGGAAGCATCATCATTGAAGTAGGGGGAGAGTGAATGGGGTATGAGAGAGGGGAAAAGGAGGATATATTTTGAAATGTAAATACAAAAAATATCCAAGAAAAAAAAAGTTAAAAAAAAAGAAGAAACAGAGGAAGAGATGGAAAAAGTGAAGAAGGTTCAGTAGGGAAGGAAGGGAAAGAGGGAAGGAAAAAAAAGGGAATAGAGAAGGATGATTGATAAGAAGAGGAGGATCAGGAGGCTGTTAAAGGTAGATTCACACCAGTAATAGCTGCAATTACAACCCAGTTGACAATTAGAGTCCAATTCTGCTTTGTCCAACTTTAAGCTAAGACCTCAGTGGTGCTTGGGGCCACAGTTCTGATTTACAGAAGTGTCTCTTAATAAAAGAAAAATGGAGCATTTACCGATTAATTTAATGAAAAAGTCTTACATAATAGATAGATGCATGCCATGTTTTCCCACTATCTACAGTACAACCTGTGCTTCTCTATCATGGATGAAGAGGTGGATTACTCCTTATGAACATGGCATATCTGCTCAGTCTGGGAGATGTACTATGTATTTTGTTGTTACTGTGAATAAAATATTGCTTCTAAAACTTTATAAGAAAATTGAATGTCAAATTCCTGAAGTACATAAATAAATAGATAAAACATCAAATGCACTAAGCATTTTAATTGATTTTAAATATAATGTCAAATTATGGAAATTATTGTTGACCTCATGAATTACTATTATGAACATGGTGGATTTTGGCTGGATATACTATTTAACATGACAATATTTCTAATTTCTTAGTCATTGTTTAGAGATAATTTTACATTGTTTCATATCATATGCATTTTTCTGTTAAGACTAAAATCATTACAATCAATATATCATGGTTCCTTGTTTCATTTGGCCATATTTTAAACTCAATGTAAAAATTATCGATAATTTTGATAGAAAATTATAAAACGCTTTCTGCATCAGCCAGTAGTGAATATGTGTATAGATTTTGATTCTCTATATAAAACTTTTCCACTTTACATAAAACTAAATATCTTTGGGCACGAGAAATAGCCCAGCAGGTAAAAGCAATGTTGCTGAGTTTGTCAATATTAAGTTAAATACCTGGGGACCCAGATAAAGTTTGTAAATCAGATAACCAAATCCATAAAATTGTTATCTGTTGATAACAAATGCACTATGGCATGCAAGTGTAAAAACTCATGCATTATTCAAACTGATAATAAATATTTTTAATTAAAATGCTGAATGCTTACCTTGTAAACATGAAGGTGCAAATTTAATGTTCTTTCTTTCTATTATTGTTTTTTTCTTTCCTTTTCCATTTCTTTCTTTCTTGGAGGCACAGTAGAAAGTGTGTTTAGTTCTGGTATGGAGGAGGTAGAAACAGGAGCATCCTGGATCTTACTGTTTAACCAACCTAGACTTCCTGCTCGGTTACTGGTCAATGAGAAAGATTCTATCTCCAATAGCATTGTGAAGAGCTCCTGAAGTGGTCTTCTTACCTCCTCTTACTTCAGAGTCACTCAACAACTGGACACCTTATATTTTGACACAACACATAAAGTTACTTTCATTAGATTACTTTAATATATTCTTGAAAAGAAAATGTAGACACTGAAAACAGTTTTGCATTTACTTATAAGTCAAAGTAAAAAGGTAAATATGTTTTCAGTAGTCTCACATTAGTTCACTGGCAAACTCTAAATGTAAGTCAGTAACAAAGGAGAGAAGTACCATGCCCGATAACTTGGGTTCATTATAGAGCAAAACAATATACTTTTAAAAGCATATTCACGGATGTATAGGAGTAATACCTGTATGGGGGAGGGGGAGAGGAGGGAATGAGGGCTTATGGACAGGAAACTGGAAAGGGGAATGACATTTGAAATGTAAGTAATGAAATATATCTAATAAAAATTAAAAAGCAGAAAACAGACAAACAAACAAACAAACATATTCACAAACTGATTTTTTTCAGTGTCCTTGGTCAAAATCTAATTAGTACAGATAAAATATGGCAACAACATGATCAATAAATACATGAATATTTTTATAAACAGATATCATTTTATTATACAACAGCTTTTGAGGATATCCTAAATGCATTGTTTTAAAAACGAAAAATTATCACTGTACTCAATGTGAACTACAATTGTGTTTTAACATGGACTTTTCATGAAGCTTTCTTTTAAGTCTAATTAATATTTTCTTCTTTTAAACTTCTACTGTAATTTAAACTACTATGTGGCTCAAGTATCTCAGGGCCTCTTTATAAAAAGAGAACTTGGGAGGAATTTATTGGAATAAACAACTGTTTGAAACAGTGGCTTTTCAAAAGGCATGCGCAAGATCACTGTTTTAAAACCTAAGTAAAATGGAAAATCAAACATTGGAATTTTACAGCCTACACAAAAACTACATAATTATTTAATCACACCCTATATAGTTACTATGCTCCTTTCTTTTAATTTACAAAAAGGCGGCACAAAGCAATAAAAGTCATAATTTTCTCTTTGAAGATAGAAGCCTATAGATTGTTCCTATGAATATCTCCACCAGGTATCCAAAACCTAAACTCATGTAAATAATTGAAAACATAATATTTAGTAAGTATGTAATTTAGTCAAATTATGTTTTTGTTTGCATACTTAAAATTCAATATATAGACAAGTTTGATCTACATTTTAGTTTTGATTAATATCATTTGAAAATAATTTTATATCTGCCCATATTTATAAAACATACTATACCTTATTTTCAGATATTATTAAGAATAGACTACAAATTCAGGAAGTATTGTGTCATTTTATAATTGTTGTTAAAAATAAAATTTTATAAATGTATTCCATGCTGATCAAGGCTTTTAATACCACAGGGTTTCATTTTCCAAACAGAAACTTAATGACATACATTTCATCCACAGTAGGAATGAGAGATTAACTAAAGTCTGAAAAGTATAGCCATATAACATTTGTGGAGTGCCAGTAAATAAGCCTTAAGTCTCACCATTGCACGGAAGCAAGTGACTTAGCATCAGATAACAAAGAGCACACCCCCTAAAACTACATATAGCTTAAGTTATAAATAATATCATTCCTCATATTTCATATATCTTATTTTAAGAGAAAAAAGAAAAATAGGTTTATATTATATGAACTATATAAGCTATAAACACATATTGAGAAATACTAGTGTTCTGAATTCTGACCTTCTACCTGACACGTACAGAGACTGAAGTCTTTATATAAGAATTAGTAAAAAAGAAAAAGAACAATAATATTTATCCAAAAAAATGAAGTCTCATATCCAAATTCTACCTCCGAAATTGAGGTAGAGATTGTTTCAGTTCACTGTGATACAAACACAAATTGCCAAAGCATGAGCTTATAAGCAGGATCCTGCTCGGAAAATACCACCAAATAATTAGGAAAGTGGGGAAAGTTCAAAATAGACAGGCATATATATGGTGTGTGTGTACATATGTGTGTGTATATATGTATATCATATGTGTATACATATATATAATGTATGTAGATATATACAGATGTGTTTATCTCCATATAATCTATGAATGTATGTGTATGTATGTCTCCATATATGTGTATATATGTATACATACATATTCAATCTGTAGCACACTTTTGTTTTACCACTAGAGCCTCTGCTAAGTCTCATTGTGAATCGTATAGAAAAACTCCCTTAACAATCCATCACACAAGAAAATAATCGAGTCCTTTCTGAATGAGTTTGAACTATTTTAACTGAGCCTAAAGACTTGCCTTTGTTTTTAGAACCTAATTATCCTGTAAGAAGTGAAAAAATCAACTCTAACCTTCCTGTTCCTTCTATATATAACCAAACAATATCTGAAAAGCACCTATGAATGCCATGGTCCACAGTTGCTATATATATTATAAGATTACAAAGTGATTGAGACTTGAGGAGATGAACAGAGATCATGCTTCCTTACTTCAAACATGGCCTTCATGTCATCAAAGCTGTAACATTTACCTCACTTAATGCACAATACCTGTTCACCATGTAAACAAATTATAAGACATTGCAGAAGTGCAAAAACAGAGCTTGAACACATTGAACAACTTTCAAAATCCAACTCAAATATGCAGCTATGTTGAAATGATCATAACAGAAAAGTGATTACTGTGCTAGAGTCTCTAAAAACAGGTGCAAGAAAACACGGGTGACCATGCAAGCTAGGGTGGTACTGTTGATCATTGTGGCACAAGGATCATCTAGAATATCCATAGAAACTAACCAATCCTTAGCATCATAGACATACATAAATACACAGAAATCCAAGGTGAAAAAACATCACATACTTCCAAAGAAATAAACAATGTGAGGAAAGAGGTGTAGGAAATATACAATGAGAGAGCACAAAATCATGCTGAGATGCAGATAATTTTGCATTGCAATCTATGAGTTTGAGATGTCAACAGAAATTTTTGAGAAATTGCAGAAAAGATACCGAGGTGGTAAACATATCTGTAAACTTTGACAAAACCATAAATAGTGTAATATGTATAATAAAAGCTTCTCAAAAAGACACAAGCAGGAATAACATTTTAAACAAAATCGAATTGAAAATAGGTCTGTTACCTAATTTATTCTTAGGTGTCATATGGAAAGAAGAAAGTTGTTCTCAGCTTTGATCAAAAAGTTTCTCTTGACAGCAAACAGATCCTATTAGACATAATCTTGGTGTGCATGCCCCCATTGATATATTTCCCCTTTGATATTTTCAACATATTTTCATTTGAATATTGTATGTTTCTGGTTACATTTTTTATCTAAATATATAACTACAAATAACTCAAGAATGCCACCATACAAGAAGAAAGAGAACTCTGCACTAACAATACAAATTCTCTTTATGCTTTCAAAATGACATAAGTGGTTTCTGCAAAATAAACAATACAATGTGGTAAAAGCTATCATAAAATTTTGCCAAAAGAGATAGGACCAATGTTTGACCCAAATTATTGGAAAAGTGCAGATGGATAGGGGTCAACTATGTTTTATGACAGTTTTATATCAATACTACAAACACATTTAGTTATAAACTGTCAAGATACATTAAATCTAAAGCATCAAGAATGAAACCTATTGTAAACTTCAGATTTTGAACAAAACAAAATGATATATCAATGTAGGTTATTGAATTGTGGTGGGCAGTGAAAGGTACCCTGATTCCTGGTCAAGATGGGAGACCTAAAAGGGGTGGCAGGTGCATTCCCAGTCTCCCAGAATATCAGGGCCTCACATAGCTGTGCCCCACAAAGAACCCTGTAGAGAGGTTGGAAACAGACCAATCATGTAGGACAATGCCTCAAGCCACTCCTCCAAAGGTGAGGGTGTGACCACAAGTCACATAGGCTCAAGACAGATCAATCATAGAAGCAAGACCACGCCCCTGAATATGTAGATGAGGACTTCCCAAGCTCTCAGGCCAAACCTACAGGAAGTACATGCTGTCAGACACTGACCCAAGAAACTATTTAAGTGTCTTGTTCAGAATTAAAGGTGTGCAGGAATTATACCATCGTCTGAGAGCTTCTGTCATATGAGCTGTAGCACTGCTGTTTGGGGAAGAGATCTGCTCTCCCAAAATCACTGCCAGATGCTCCCCGGCACCCATCTCTGGCTAGTCAGTCTCCTGCTGGCTCAAACAAAGTGGCAGGTAGTGGCACAAAGGAGAAGGACCGGCAGCTGGGGGAGGCAAAAGCTGTTCCCCCTCCCTGCCTGAATTCTCTCCCCTCCCCGGAACATGAGCCCAGGAAAAGATCTCCGTGAAGAGCACCGGAGCGCCAGAGCCCTACAGGCCATTGCTCTGGTGGTGGACCTTTTGCATTCACCAACATAAGATTTTGCATTTAAAAAAAAAAAAACTACAAGCAATCCCAAGTTTGAAGCTGTAAATGAAACTAACCTGACATTTAGCTCAGAATATAACTATATAAAAATTTTAAAACGCATATTAAATCTTAATTATTTGACAACTTTCAAACAGCTTTATTGTGGGCATCCTCATCTCCTCTTTTATTTCACAACTCTCTAGCAGTAGACAGGTAGACAAGACACTGTGTTGTCCAAAGTATCACACTTGCTCATAAGTCATATGTCTGTGCCCTCTGGTTAGTCTGGCTAAGGGTTTATCTATCTTGTTGATTTTCTCAAAGAACCAGCTTTGTTTGTTTGTTTGTTTGTTTGTTTGTTTTATTTTGATTCTCTGTATAGTTCTTTTTGTTTCTACTTGGTTGATTCCTGCCCTGAGTTTAATTATTTCCTGCCATCTACTACTCTTGGGTGTATTTGCTTCTTTTTTGTTCTAGAGTCTAGAGCTTTTAGGTGTACTGTCAAGCTGCTAATGTGTGCTCTCTCCTGTTTCTTTTTGGAGTCATTCAGAACTATTAGTTTTCTTTTTAGCACTGCTTTCATTGACACAATGAAAGTTCGGGTATGCTATGCCTTCATTTTCATTAAATTCTAAAATGTCGTTTATTGCTTTCTTTATTTCTTCCTTGACCAAGTTAACACTGAGTAGAGCATTGTTCAACTTCCATTCATGTATGGGCTTTCTATTGTTTTTCTTGGTATTGAAGACCAGCCTCAGTTCGTGGTGATCTGGTAGGGTGCATGGGATTATTTCTATCTTTTTATATCTATTGAGGCCTGTTTTTTGACTGATTATAGGGTCAATTTTGGAGAAGGTACCATGAGGTGCTTAGAAGAAGGTATATTCTTTTGTTTTAGGATGAAATGTTCTATAAATATCTGTTAAATCCATTTGGTTCATAACTTCTGTTAGTTTCTCTATGTCTCTGTTTAATTTGTTTCCATGATCTGTCCATTTATGAGAGTGGGGTGTTGAAATCTCCTACTATTATTGCATGTTGTACAATGTATGCTTTGAGCTTTAGTAAAATTTTTATTAATATAGGTGCCCTTGCATTTGGAGCATATATATTTAGGATTAAGAGTTCATTTTGGTGAATTTTTTCCTTTGATGAATATGAAGTGTCCTTCCTTATCCTTTTGATAACTTTTGGTTGAAAGTCGATTTTTTTCGATATTAGAATGACTACTCCAGTTTGTTTCTTTGGACCATTTGTTTGGAAAGTTGTTTTCCAGCTTTTTACTATAAGGTAGTGTCTGTCTTTGTCTCTGAGGTGTGTTTTCTGTATGCAGCAAAATGCTGGATCCTCTTTAAGTATTCAGTCTGTTAATCTATGTCTTTTTATTAAGAATTGAGTCCATTGATGGTAAGAGATATTAAGGAATAGTGATTGTTGGTTCCTGTTATTTTTGTTGTTAGAGGTGGAATTAATGTTTGTGTGTCCCTCTCTTCTTTTGGTTTTGTTGCAATCAAGATTTCTTGCTTTTTCTAGTGTATAGTTTCCCTTGTGTTGGAGTTTTCTGTTTATTTTCCTTTGGAGGGCTGGGTATATTGTGTAAATTTGATTTTGTCATGGAATATCTTGTTTTCTCCACCTATATTAATGAGAGTTTTGCTGGGTATAGTAGCCTGTGCTGGCATTTGTGTTCTCTTAGAGTCTGTATGACATCTGCACAGATTCTTCTGGCTTTCACAGTCCCTGGTGAGAAGTCTGGTATAATTCTGATAGGTCTGCCTTCATATGTTACTTGAATTTTTTCTCTTCCTGCTTTTAAAATTCTTTCTTTGTTGTGTGCTTTTCTTGTTTTGACTATTATGTGACAGGAGGAATTTCTTTTTGGACCAATCTATTTGGAGTTCTGTAGGCTTCTTGTATGTTTATGGGCATCACTCCCTTTAAGTTAAGGAAGTTTTCTTTAATAATTTTGTCAAAGATATTTACTGATCCTTAAATTTGGGAGTCTTCATTTTCTTCTATACCTATTATCTTTAGGTTGATCTTCTCATTGTGTCCTGGATTTCCTGGATGTTTTGGGCTAGGAGCTTTTTGTGTTTTACATCATCTTTGTTGGTTGTGTCGATGTTTTCTATGATATCTTTTGCCCCTGAGATTCTCTCTTCTATCTCTTGTATTCCGTTGGTGATGCTCCCATCACTGATTCCTGATCTCTTCCCTTGGTTTTCTATCTCGAGGATTGTCTCCCTTTGTGCTTTCTTTATTGTTTCTATTTCCATTTTTAAATTCTGGATGGCTTTATTCAATTCCTTCACCTGTTTGGAATTGTTTTCCTGTGATTCTTTAAAGGATTTTTGTGTTGTCTCTTTAAGGGCTTCTATTTGTTTACTTGTGTTGTCTTGTATTTCTTTAAGGGAATTATTTATGTCCTTCTTAAAGTCCTTCATCATCATCATAAAATGCAAATTTAAATCCAAATCTTGCTTTTCTGGTGTATTTGGATATTCAGTATTTGCTTTGGTGGGAGAACTGGGCTCTCATGATGCAATGTAGTCTTGGTTTCTGTTGCTTAGTTTCCTGTGTTTGCATCTTGCCATCAGTTTGTCTCTCGTGTTAGCTTGTCTTGCTGTTTTGAAAGTGGCTTGACTCTCCTGTAGGCCTGTGTGTCAGCACTCCTGTTTCCTTTCAGCAGGATCTGGGAACAGAGAGCTGCTCTTGGGCTTGTGTGCCCTGAAGTGTCCAGGCAGGCTGCTTGGCACAGAAGAGTTGGTCTTACCTCTGGCCTTCAGTGTGAAGGTGCTCCTGATGACTGGCTTTCAGCTCTTGTCACAGGCAGAAACCCAAAGGGTCTTGCCCCTGACTGCTCCTAGGTCCCTGTGCCCAGAGGGCACAGATGTCAATAGGTGATTTCCTCTCAGGTCAAGAATCCTAGCAGAAAGTAATTGTGTCCTCTGATTTCTTAAGGTTCTCTGCACTTCTGAGGCTTCAGTTCTCTTCCCCATGGGATTTGGGTGCAGGCAGCTGTGGGACCAGTTCCGGTCAGTTCCGGGTGCAGGCTAAAACCACTGGCAGGTTCCTGCTGCTGACTGTTCCTATATTCCTATATCAGGAGGTACTATGCATTTTCCTCTTGGGCCAGAATATGAACAGAAGTGTGCAGAAGTAGTTGTCTTCCCTGAGGTCTCAGGATTGTCCACACTTCTGGGAGTTCAGCTCTCTCCCCCATGGGATTTGGGTCCAAGTACAGCTCTTATGAGGCAGTTTGACTCATATTGTATTAGTCTTCTCTCTTTCATGTTGTGTCCATTCTTGCAAAAACCCACATATAGCTGCTCATGCTAGTTGACCAAAGATGCAATTCTTGTATCTATACTTCTTTTTTTTTTCCTTTTCAGTAAGTTGTCAAGATCTGAAAAGAGATACTCCATACTGAAATCCTTAATCGGAAATACCAAGATTGTTTTGACTTTTAAAGATCCATATTATATTGGTTTGGAGTAATGTTTATTTCTTTCTTTTCTATTTTGGAGATAAGTAATTTTTGAAGATTTCACATGTGAGTACCTAGAATTTATATTAGTTTTCACTTCTCTTGCCCACTTTCCCTCTCCTCTTCTTCCACTTTCTTTTATATTTCTGATATCTTCTATGATTACTGTTGTTAGTATATGTATTTTAGATTGACTACTTAGAATGCTATAAACTGTCAGGAGGCTCTTAAATGGAGAAAAATGATTCTTACTTATTGAATAACCACTGGTATCCTATAGCATTTCCTTTATGAGGAAGACTTCAAAAAACTTTCTTTGCATATATCAACATGCTGACTGGCACAGTCATTATTCATTTCTTGTTTACACAATTTATATGAACTGATTGAAGCAGGATATCCCATGATTTTAATTCTCTACTTATTGAACAGTTTTGGATCTCTGTAGTAGCTTGTGTCTGCTGCAAAACAAAAAAGTTTTCTTTAATGAGAAGTAATAGTTTTACTTACTTTTGTATGTAAAAATAAAGGTGTAGAATACATTTAGAAGACATATTGATGTAGGGACATAGTAGTAGGAGCTTCTTCTTTAGGCTCCATGAATACTCAGGTCATTCAATTTATAAAAATAGATATGAATTTCCTCCTATTGATAATTCTGCAAGTCTAACTGCACAACCTTTGTTTTGGTTTATGGTTATTGTTTCTGATAGATGACCCTATTTTACCACTTGGGGTATGTGTTTAGGCTTGGCATTGCTATGGTATTCAGGTTTAATAAAGGGGTAAGATTACTTATTACTTTCCCCCATTGTCTGCTTATGTAGTATCTACCACATATTAGTTTTATCCTTACGCATGAAAAACTACTAAGCATATGCTAAAGAATTGTTTTCTGACCGAATATTTGCATATGGGTCTGGAGAGATGCTCAGTCTTAAAGAGAACATACTGTTTATCCAGAGATCAGAGTTCAGTTGCCAGAATGCATAACACATTGTTATGCACATGTAATTACAAATCCTTGGGACGTGGTACTTCTGGATTGTTTGAACTTATGCACATACAGTCTCCCCCTTACAAACAGCCATATTGCATAACTAAAATATAATAATGTATTTAAGAGAATTATTATCTATATTCACTAGCATATAGGAAAGTGCTTGATGTAAGTGTTAAGTGTGAGCTTAACTCTCAAAGCAATTATCACATTTTGCTAGTTATTTAAATTAAGTGTTAGCAAACTTTCGTAAGTGTTATAATGGTACCGATTATCGTGCCTGTCTTCTTGGTACTACCTAGTTGACACCAGCTGGGCTGAGGGACAAGTCCTATGTTTAAACATTATCTATTTGCATACACTCCAACGAAGCCTTTCTGCTAAAGTGAATCAGAAGTTCCTGCACAGACCTAAGGTCAGGTGAAGTTTTCAATCCACCCTTTCTCTGCTGATCTAAAAACAGCTGTTCCCAACATCTACATGAAAGCATTCTGCAAGGACTGTCTGGGAGCCCTCAGGCAGTCTTCTGAGGTAGTGTGGATGGTCTGGTGGCTTTTAAGTTTCTCTGCAAGTGGGAATGTGCCAGCAGAATCCTCTTTCAGAATAATAATTAGAAGCTGTGGTGACAGGCATAGGCCTTTAATATTCATTTTTTCCAGGGACTCAACAAATATAACTCTGCTTGAAGTGAAATTCAGCGTATTCTTCCAGAAGTCGTTCTCTCTGATCACTAGACTAATGGAGAAAGGACACATCTGTTGAAGTGAGTTTGTAAAGATACCAGAAAAATTTGTTTCCTGAAGTGTTGAGAATGTACCTCACACTGGACACTTGTAATTATATTAGTCAGGGACTCCCCAAGGTAAAAATAGTTCAGGGCAAGGACTTCTTAACCTACTTCCTTGTTCTTTTTCTGCCACTGTCTAGGCTGAGGCATCAAACTGTCAAATAAGATTTTTATGTTTTAGAGGCTTGATTCACTGATTATTATATAAAGGGTCAAGTCAGAGCTTTGTTTCAACCATTAGATGACTCAAAATCATTTGCAAGCGTTTTAAAGTTGATGAAGTAGGGGCTAAGGATATGGCTCGGTGATTAAAGTGCTTGGGATGCAAGCATGAGGACATGAGTTCAAGTCCCAGCGGTCACATAAAAATGGAGCACAGTGGTGCACACACCTATAGTCATAATACTGAGAGGAGACATGGTGATGCCTAACTCTTGCGGCTTAAAAAGAATAAGATTAGCAAGCTCTGTCCACTTCAGTGAGACATCCTGTTTAAAGAAGATAGTACAATGTTATAATTCTATTAAATCTACATATTCATAGAGAATCCTTTTCTAAAAAGAGTTTGCATATTTTCTAATGGACATCAATTATTTTCTGGCAAAAAAAATCACTAGCAGATGATGACTAGAAATATTTATCATTTGCTAAATAATGAAAGCAAAGTTAAAAATTTGAATTACCCTCAAGTTTGTATCACATACTCTATATATGATTTCTACTTAAATACAGTCAATCTTTCTTTTTGATTGGATTTCTTTTGAAATTCACTTAAGTTGTAAAGAGATGAAAGGTGGGTGTCTGTTTGAGAAGCACTAGGGAGAAAGAGGCAAGAATGGGCTAAAAAGCAAATCTAGTCTAAGCAATGATTTTTGTCATCCAGAGGAAATTTAATTCAACAACATGGATGATCTGGCAAAAGATCGCATTAGAAGACATTCTAGGTGTGTGTGTTCCTGCTGGAATACATACATGCCTTTTATCCCAGCACTCAGGATAGAGAGGCAAGCAGGTATCTGACTTCTAATCAGTACCTTCAGTTTAGTCAGTGACTTAAGACAGTGCAGAGACAGAGACAGCAATACAGAGAGACAGAGATAGACAGAAAGACAGAAACAGAGAGACCAAGACACAGAGAAACAGAGATAGAAAGAGACAAGCCAGATCAAGTGGATAGGCACTTTTACTGGGACTATTCAACAGAGACAGATTACAGTCAAGACTGAATAGAGACAGAATGTTAGAACAGATTGCTACAGTTAGTTTGAGACCAAGCATAGAAATTCAGTGAGAAGCCAAGAGAAACAAGTTTGAATTAGTCAACTTGAAATGAGTTTGAGGCATGAACACTTATGGTGAACCAGCCAGCCAGAATTCAGAAAGGCCCTGAAAGGGTGAACTTATTAAGCACTAAGCCTCTGAGGTGACAATTACATCAGGCAAGTATAAGTTGTACTTAAACTCTCACAGTATAGCGTACCTAGGAAACCCTCTCTCAAGCTAAAAGAAAACAGCAACCAAGTAAAGAAAATTCTGAAAACCTTGTATATGTTTCTCCACGTAGATTCTGTTATATATTTATATGTACACTGGAGGTATAATTGAAGTATCTGTTGTGTTTTATCTCTAATTATGCTTTAGAATAATGTTAAAAGGTTAAATTTAGTTGTGAAAATTAAATAGTGACAAATGACATGAATAAAAAGTGAAATAAAATATTTATAATTATTAGCTAAAATATTAGTAATTATTATTAACAAGAGAGGTCAGAAGTGACAGAGTATAGTTCCTGCTGAATTGTCAAAACTTAATATATCCTTTTAATTTAAATATATTTTAAGTTTGTATTTAAATGAAACTTAAGTAAGATGACACTAACACATGATCAGGGATTATACTTGCTTCTGATTAATTTTCTGAGCTTTTACTATGGGTAATTAGTGGCAAAATTTGGGCAGTAATACACAATATGTGCATAGATATGGAATATATTTTAATTAAAGATTTTCTTGCAGTACGGTATTGAATTCAACAGAAAAAAATAGATAACTGTAACAGAACTTGAATGCATTAGCTTATTTCTAAAAAAAAAAAGAGTTTGGCATGAGGGAGGAATAAGAGAAGTATCACAAGTAGGCTATTAACATCGCTGTATGCTACCCAATACACTAATAGGAATGCCATTGAGAAATCTAAATTTAAACAAAGAAAAATATGCTTTCTGTAAATTGGATCTTGTAAGCACACAAGGACTGTATAATTAATAGAAGGAACTTTTGTTATTTTTTAATACTGAAAATAATTATTCTTTTTCATAAAGATATTGATTGAAAGCTAAGTTAAATGTACCTTTCATAAAAAAGGTAGCTCTAACATTGAGACGAGGATGCCTTAACTCCATTTTATAGCATTTCATTGGTTACAAAAACAAATCATGTGGCCTACCCTCCCATAAATCACATGATTTAAAGAATCAGTTCTATTTTGTACATTTTCTACTTAGTTCTGTGAACTTACAAAACAAACAAACAAACAAACAAAAAATCTAAAATAGTTAAGGCATCCTAGTCTCTTAATCCATTAGAGTTATATTTTTATAACAAGGAAAAACAAGGAAAAAGAAAAACATTAGGTCAATTGGCCCATTTTGTGGAAGGCATGAGAATATAAAACACAGACTTCTGTTACCAGAGGCCAAAGGAGAATGTTAGATAATCTGTCTTATACCTTTTTGTCTTTATTTTTGACATAAACAATCTCTAAGCCTGTAGCTAGGACAGTTGACCAAAAAGTTCCAATACAAGGCCTGTTTCTACCCAACACAGCACTATGGCTTCAGAGGCGCAAGGCTACTTACAGCTTTCGATATTAATGCAGAGGATTTGAACTCAGGACCTTATCCATACATCTCAGGCTCTTCTACCTAGTGAATCACATAATCAATCCCATTTCTTAACTTTGTTTTGCTTATTTTACATATAAAGTAAATTTGCCATTGTTGTAACACTGATCAATAACCTTTCTAAATGGAATTGCCATTGTAATATGTTTGTAGAATTTAGATTTGTGCCACATCCAATTCTGAGTCTTTCAGAGACTCCCATTGAGCTATATTAGCATACTTTTTATTGCTTTAATTTGTGGCAAGAGAGGATGGAATGATGTTCACTTAATGAATTAATACTCCTACTTAGCTGCGGGCCATGGAAGGACCTGTGTCCTGGTGGTATCTTCCGTCATAGCCCAAGGCAGCTCAAGAAAATCATGAAGTCACATTATGTTCCTATTCTTCAAATAGGAAGACTTTATAATTATCTAATTTATGTCACAAATCTACTTAAATATGTAAACCTATGCTTTCTAATGTACTTATAAAATAAAATGTCTATTCATCAACATCAGTTTTAAAATGTTTTCCTCATGAAGCAAACTACATACTTTAACAGTTAATACTATCTGGCTTCTAACTCACAAAATCCATCACCATTCCAAACATGGAAGCGAAAAGTAGAGAGAATCGTGATGCTTCTCTCCAATTTTATGTGTAATAAAATGACGTGTCAGTTTTTTCTCAAACTTGAATTTTATCCTATTCATCTGTGACTTGTTTTCAAGTGATTTAAATTATTTATTTTATTGTTTGAGAATTTCCTTCTCACTCCTGACTATCCTTTAACCAATGGCTGGATTTCCCTGATTTGATTTTGTGCAGCCCACAATCAGGGTGCCGCACTTTACGTGTGTCATGGCAGTAAGCTTTCACTGTATACATTTGCTCCCTCTGGATCTTACAGGCTCTTCCTTAATGATGCCCGAGCCTTAGGAAAGTGATGTGAATGGACATTTGATTCAGAGCTTAACACTAGGTAGTCTCTTATTCTATCCTTGTGTTACCCACCATCTCCCGTAAATGGAAACGTCTCTGGCGGGTGTTAAGTGATGCACTGATCTATGGTTATAAAGGCAAGACATTAAGGAGAATTTAATACCATGCCTACTTACAGAAAAATACTTTTGGATTAGCAGAGAAGTGCTGTGACCTCTCAAGCCTTGGATTCTGGGCTCATTTAATCATAGAAGGAATGAGTTCCTTCATGAGGACCTGACCTCTAATCCAGTCAGAATATGGTTTGTTATTCCCTTGAGCCTTGTGCTACTATTGCATCAGAGGGAATACATTTCCAGATCAGTCATCATTGTAGTTTGCAGGTTCTGAACTGGGTTAGTCTATACATCGTTTTTATTCTCAAGTAGCAGAATGGAACCTTTTAGCACTATGAGTGTTCACTAGCAGAAATGAAGATTGAGTTTATCCATATTCAGTCTCTCTCTCCTTCACCCTCTCCTTGCCTCCCTCCCTCCCAACACTCCCCCCACACAGAGTTTCTTCAGCAACTGTATCTTATCATCAAGTCCTGCTGAGTAACAATGAGCAACTTCATGAGCTTATAATGTTTGAGGGGGTTCTATGCAAACCCACTGAAAACAGTTAACCCACAGTTGGCAATTAGTTTGTAATTTAATATCCTCTGAAGTCTCTGAGAAGTATTGTCACACTGCTGTCATAGAATAGACTCACTTAAGCCCTTATGATGTTTCTACTCGTAGATTTCTATGTTTTTGTAAAAATCATTGAATTATTTATAATTCTTCTAATCTTCTCCTACAGCTGCCTTCCATATATGACATTATTTAACACTTCATGTGCAATTTTTCCATATTCCTCTTTATACCCTTTATGTTTTGTCACCCTTCCGTTGAATGTCCTCCATGAAGACCCTTATTATTTTTTTAATGTTTATAAGTACTCTGATACAAACACATAAATAAGAGTTAGTTAACTGACTACAACTCATAAGAGAGAACATGTGATGTTTATCTGAGTATGTATTGAATCATTCACAGTAATTATTTATAACTCTATTCATTTTCTTTCAAATTTCAGTACTTTATTTTTCCTCAAACCTGCATAAGGTTCCACTGTGTATATATACCACATTTTCATTAACATTTTATTAATTGATGGGGATCTAGGTAATTTCCATCACTAGATATTTTGAATAAAGCAACAATGACTAATAATAGTGTCTTTGTAGAAGTATACACACACACACACACACACACACACACACACACACATATATTCATTCTTTGGGAATATGCCAATGAGTGGTTATTGTGATTTGAATGTGCTTGGCCTATAGGGAGTGGCACTATTAGGAACTGTGGCCTTGTTGGAGTAGGTGTGGCCTTGTTGGGAGAACTGTGTCACTGTGGGAGTGGAAATTGAGACCCTCCTCCTATCTGTCTAGAGATAGTCTGCTCCTGGAATCCTTTGGTTAAAGATGTAGAACCCATACCACCGTACCTGCCTGTCCTCTGCCATGCTTCCCACCTTGATAATACCAGACTGAACCTTTGAACCTATAAGCTAGCCCTAATTAAAATGTTGTCAATAATAAAATTGCCTTGGTCATAGTGTATCTTCACAGTAATGGAAACCCTAACTAGGACAGTGATATAACTGGATCACATGTTATACATATATCTACCTTTTTGAGGGATGTACAGACTGATTTCCAAAGTGTCTCTACAGAATCACATTCCCATACATAGGAAATAAGGGTCTCCCTTTCCCATATAAGCTAGCATTTTGGGGGAGATTTTGTCATTCTGACTAGTATAAGATGAAATATAAAACGAGGTTAATTAGTCTTTCATGATAACTTAAGTTGTTGAACGTATTTTAAAATATCTGTTTGAGCAAATATTTAATATTATGTTTATTTACTTTACATTCTGCACCTATCCCACCACTAGCCCAACCCCCCTGATTTACAGAGCTCCTTCCCTCACATTGCCTCCTTTAACCTCTGAAAAGGGCAAGCCCCCACTCTATACCAACCCACCCTGGTTCCTCAAGTCACTGCAGGACAAGTATACCCTCTCTCTCTCTCTGAGGCCAGACAAGGCATCCCAGTTAGAGAAGAAAATACACAAGTACAGTCATTGGTTGGTGGTTCAGTCCTGAGGAACATCCAAGGGACCAGATTAGTTGACTCTATTAGTCTTCTTGTGAAGTTTTTATTCCTTGCCAGGTCCCTCAATCCTTTCCCCAAGTCTTTAGCAAGACTTCCTGAGCTCCTTTTAATGTTTTGGTGAAGGTCTCTATATCTGTGTTAGTCAGATGCTGAGTGGAGCCTTTCAGAGGACAGCTATGTTAGGATCCTATCTATATGCATAACAGAATATCATTAATAGTGTTACAGTTTGGTTCTTGCTTAAGAAATGGATTTGATTTTGGGACAGCCATTCATTGGTCATTTCCCCAGTCTCTATTCCATCATTGTCCCTGCACTTCTTTTAGGCAGGCCAAATTTAGGTCAAATTAGGTGTTCTTATTCCTCTTCCTTGCTAAGGAGGTGGCTGCTTTGGTCTCCATTTCTCTGAATTCTAGGTGTCTCAACATAGATTCCCTAGAGCATTCCCCATTCCTGGTTTCTGGTACTTCCTGGAGATGCCACCACCCAGCTGGTTCCCATTCAATCTCCTGGCCATCTCTCCTAGGCTCTCCCTATACCCAATCTCCCCCTCTCATTTCCCTCCTCACATTCTATCCCATCCAGCTCCTTCCCACCAAAACTATACAATTGGGAAAAGAAATCATCTTCAACAGATGGTGCTGGTCATCTTCAACTGGATGGGTGCATGTAGAAGAATGCAACTAGACATTTATCACCATGCCCAAAACGAAAGAGCAGGTGGATCAAAGACCTCAACATAAAACCAGATATACTAGATATAATAGAAGAGAAAGAGGGGAGTAACCATGAACACACTGCTACAGGAGACAACTTCCTGAACAGAACATAATTAGTTCAGGCACTAAGATCAACAATTAATAAATGGGGCCTTGCAGAACTGCACAATTTTTATATGACAAGGGACAGCTTCAGTGGAACAAAATGAAAATGGCAGCCTACAGATTAGGAAAGATGCACTAACCCTACATCTGACAGAATGTAAACATCCAAAACCTACAAAGAATTCAAGAGGATAGAGACCAACAAACAAAATAATCCAATTAAACAGTAGGGCATAGAACTAGAGAATTCTCAAAACAGGAATATTAAAGGACTGAGAAGAACTTAAAAAAATGCTCAATATCCTTAGTCATCAGGGAAATGCAAAGAAAAACAATCATGAGATTCTACCTAACAGCAGTTATTATAGATAAGATAAAAAAAAAAAAAAAAACTCAAGGGCAGTACATGCTGGCAAGGATGTGGAGTAAAGGGAACACTCCTCCATTGCTGGTGGGATTACAAACTGGTACAAACCCTCCGAAAATCAATCTAGAGGTTCCTCAGAAATTTGGAACTAGTTCTACCTGAAGACCCAGCTATACCACTCCTGGGTACGTACTCAAAAGATGCTTCAACATATAACAAGAACACATGCTCTACTATGTTCATAGCAGCCTTATTCAGAATAACAGTAACTTTGAAAAATCCAGATGTTCCTCAACTATGAATGGGTTCAGAAAATATGGGTCTTTTATAATATGGAATACTATTTGATTATTAAAAATGAGGATGTCATGAGTTTTGAAGGCAATGGATGGAACTAGAAAATATCGCTTGGAGATAACCTAGACCCCAGAGGACATGCATGGTATGTACTCACTTGTAACTGGATATTACCCATACAGTACTAGATAACAGAAGGAGCTCAATAACAAAATGTTCCAAGGCAGGGTGATTGAATCTTAATCTTAAGGGGAAATAACATATTCATTGGAGGAAAATAGAGAGAGGGAAACTGGATGGGAGAAATAATTAGGAATGGATGTGAGGGGGTGGGACTCAGGTATGAGGAGAGCCAGGAAAATAGGAGAGCCAGGAAAGAGAATGGTGGTGAGAATCAGCTGGGGAAGGGAGGGGGGACATTTCTAGGATGTGTTTTAGACCTGGAATGGGGTATGATTCAGGAAGTTTATATGGGTGACTCTAGCTAAGATTCCTAGCAGTGGAGGATATGAAGCCTGAAATTACCTCTTGTATCCAACACAACTCCCAGTGGAGGGTACAGATACCAACCCATCCAGAAAACCTTTTACCCCAAATTTGTCCTGACTACAAAAGTGTAGGGACAAAGGTGGAGCAGAAACTGAGGGAATGACCAACCAATGGTTAGTCTAACTTGAGACTCTATCTCATGGGTAAATACCAGTCCCTCACACTATTAATGAGAGTTTGTTATGCTTGCAGACTGGAACCTAGGATAATTGACCTCTAAGAAGATCAGACACTCGCAGACAAACATAAGGAGTTTGTAGAGTCTAGAGTCTTGAGGAAGCATTGGCGGAAGGATTGAGGCACCCTGAGGGGATAGAACTCCACAGGACATCCAACAGAGTCAAATAACCCGGACCCTTGGGGGCTCCCATAGATTGAACCATCATCAAACAAAGAGTATACCTGCACTGGACCTAACCCTCCCGCCACCATATCTGCACATATGTAGCAGATGTGCAACTTGTTCTTCATGTGGTTCCCCCAGGAACTGGAGTGGGTGCTGTCTCTGAATCTATTGCCTTTGTATAGATACTATTTCCTTAACTGGGCTGCCTTTTTGGATCTCAATGTTTGTGGATGTGCCTGGTCCTTCAGTGACTTGATGTGGCAGGGTGAGTTGAAACCTGGGATGCCCTCCCACTTTTCTGAGGAGCATTCGAGGGAGTTGAGGAGAGGCACTCTGAGAGGAAAAGGCCAGCAAGAAAAGAAAAGTAAAATGAATAAATATATTAATTAATTTAAAAAACAAAACCAAACAAAGTAATAGAACAAAAAAGAAATGACACCTCTCCAATTTGTTTAAGACAAGGTTTTGGAAATAGATTTTTGTATATTTTTATTGTCTGTTGCAGCTTTTGTTTATTGACATCTGTCTTTTAGTTGAGGTTTCTTTTACTATCAGTTAATTTGGATATTTTGCTTCTCTTTCTAAAAAAAAAACCCTAACTTTTAATTTCTTTAATCCTTTGTATTATGTTTTTAAAAATTCAAGCTTGAGTTCATTATCTACTCCTCTCTACTGTTTTCAGGGAATTTTCCTCATGTCTTCCCAAGGCTGTCTGGTATATCATTAAGTTGTTTGGTTGAGATAACTCAAATTTTTGCAAAAGGTACTTAGTGATATAAACTTTTCACTCATGATTTTACATTGTTCTTCATACATTTTTTTTTGTATTTGGTCTTTATTTTCATTTGACTCTAGGAACACCTAAATTTCTTCCTTGATTTATTCATAGTTGAAATTATCATTAGGTTGTGTATTGTTTATTTTCCCTGAGTTTGTGAACTACTTATAGTTTCTAAAGCTGGGTATATCCACCTTTTTTGCATGGTGGTTACATAGACTTGAAATGCCATTTTAATGTTCTTACCTTTGCTCATACTGCTTTGTGTCCTTCTAGAGATCTATTTTAAGAAAAGTTCTATTGGTTGTTGAGAAGAATGTTTTATTTTAAGTTCGTTGTACAAAACATTGTGATTCAAAAATTAAACTTTATGAAATGCTTTAGTGTCCTGTTACAGAAGATAAGCAATAAATATAAATTAGAAAGAAATAAATGATCATTAGGCAAAAATGAAAATAACTTAAATCATCAGAAAAAATATTCTTACTTTCATTAAACTCCTACAACAGTCATGCAAATTCTTTTCACAATAAATAAGTTTCAGGGAGTATTTTCATATTCTTGAGAATAGCCAACTCTTTCATGAGTTTTTTATTTGTTTTCTGTGTACATATATGTGTGTGCATGTGTGTGTGTGTGTGTGTGTGTGTGTGTCTGTGTGTTTGTGTGTGTGTGATATTTTGAATCCATGGAGACCTGCTCTACAAGCAAGTTAAGTTTTCTTGCAGTACTGAAACCTAAATGGACAACACTTACTAAAAGTAAGACTGACATCACCAACCCAATCCACACACCATATGTCACTGAATGGCCTCTACTCCCTGCCAAAACTTAATTTAAAGCAGTGACCTAGAAATCAAAGACTCCATATACCACTACCAGTCAATCCCCAGAGTCATGCAGTCTCCACTCAGCAATATTTTAATAAATCATTTCTGTTTATATTGATGAGCTGTTAATGCAAATTGTAAGTAAAAGGACAGTTGACTTTTATTAGCAAAGACATGAATATATAATATTATACCAAAATAACCCCCAAAACATACTTACTGTGCTTGCTATGACACTAAATAACTGTTTCACAAAAGGAAAGAATAAAACACTAGTATTTTTTAATTAAAACTTCATGAATGTATGTGTAAATATTTTACATATTCTTTATATACATCTATGTAGGTTACTACATAAACTTACATTCTTTATAAATATTTATGTAGCCACTCCTTTTCAAAACTGCTCAGAAATAGTTGATGCTTCTCATATGATCTTGGGTGCCCTTACACTGAATCATAGGCACTGCATCAGGATCCATTCTAATACAAACGAAGGACTCATCATTGAATTGGCTATTGTCTATAAATCCCCAGCTAGGGTAGGATTTATCCCATCACCACCCTCCATGCTGGGATTGTCTTGATGAACCCTGCATGGATCTTGTGCACATTCTCTTAATTGGTGTAAATTAATACGGGCAACTCTTTTTCTTTGCTTGGAAAACAGTTCCTTTGTAATTACATAAGGACCGTGGATCTGACAATCTGTCTTCCTCCTTTGCCCATGCAGATCCGTTCCTGGAGAAGGTGTGTTTGAAAACAGTGGGAAAAAAATGACTCAAAGTCAAATTGTGGAGTACAAACTGATGGCCTGTGTTCTGCTCAAGACATCTTTCTCTGGAGATCTGAAGGCATCTCATCCAGGTCACTCAGTTCTTACAGATCAATGTCCAGTCTTTTATTTATATTATCAATTCAGCCATTTACTGCAGGTTCCTTTTTCATTATCCCATAAATCAACATTCCGTGTCCCATTCCCTGATTCTTAGACAAAGACAGCAAGCCCATTTACTATTTATAACACTGCAAATGAATTCAGAAATCTGCCTGACTTTGCAAATACGGCCAATAAGTTTACCTGGGTGGGATCCCATCCTGAAATTGCTTGCTGTCCCAGGCTAATTTGAAATCAGGAATCTGCCTCCCTTTTTATCTTTCCAACAAGCTGGCTCACAGCGCAGTTGCCTCTAGGTCTATGAAGTTCCTTATACATTATATATTACATCTTTATATTTTGCATAGTGGAGAAATTATATATTTGTGAATACATGTTTTCAGAGTTCTTGGTCACAGCATTTACCAGTTTTGCTAATGA
The DNA here is from genome assembly GCF_011064425.1 of Rattus rattus. Classification (NCBI taxonomy): domain Eukaryota; kingdom Metazoa; phylum Chordata; class Mammalia; order Rodentia; family Muridae; genus Rattus; species Rattus rattus. The sequence goes on along the minus strand of NC_046157.1, from coordinate 62,434,881 downwards.
TATAGACATATTCTCACCTCTTGGACTCATGCTGTCTCTGCTTATCATGGAGTGACTCACCTTGGCAGAGAGGACATTCCCCAATAACCTTGGCAGGGAGAATATTTTCTCATCATATTGGCAAGCAGAATATTTCCTGAAGGAAGAACATGAAGCAAAGTATATATTTTTATAAAAACAAGTCTGTTGCCCTGCCACTGTCAATGCTTATGGAGGCCCATGTGCTGATGGCTCTGTTCCAGGCACAGGAATGATGTCACTCTATCTTTTGAATGGCCATGTAGGACTCAGTGCTCCTTCTCTGTAATGATCCCTGAGCTTTGTAAGAAGTGTAGTATAGTTGTGTTAGGTAGGCAGGTGCATTCTATAGTCGCTTATGATCTTCTCCTTAACCTGTGTTAACTACCATCTACTAGGATAAGGAATGTGTGAAAAGGGCTGAATGATGCACTAATTTATGATTGTAAAGGTAAGTCAATAAGAGTAGGTTTAATATTATGCCCATTTAGCAAAGTAGTCTTAATATATTATTTTTTAGGTCCCATTTCCTTTCTAACCATAGAGTCTTGGCCCTAATATAGCCTCCGGGTAGTATGTTTTATAAAAAGATAAGAAGAGAAGGAATGTGTTTGTTAGATGTGTAGTCAGGTGTGGGTTAAAGGGGTGCCTCTCCGGGCCCATGTGGAGGCACCCCTTCCCCCTGTGGGACCAGCCACAGGACCATATAGTATAGAATAGAGTTTATTCAGAGCATGGGGAGGGGAGTTGAGGGAGTAGTGATGGAGAAAGGCAGAGAGAGAGAGAGAGAGAGAGAGAGAGAGAGAGAGAGAGAGAGAGAGAGAGGAAGAAGGAGGAGGAGGAGGAACAGGAGGAGGAGGAGAAGGAGAGGAGGAAACTGGCCTTGAGCACTTGGAGAAGGGGGGAATGGAATGGAAAGAAACAGGGTAAAGAGTGGGATCAAGAGCAAGAGAGAGAAGGGGGCAAGCAGCCCCTTTAATAATGAGTCAAGCACATCTGGCTATCGCTAGGTAACTGGAGTGGGGGCGGAGAGCCTAGACTAAATGCCAACACTGGGCATGGATTTCAACTTGTGTAGTGGATCTAAACTTCAATCTGAGAGAGTTTGGCTACTCCCTGACAACTGTGCCATAGTGGTATCAATTCCCATGGCTTACCAGCCCGTTTGTTGTTTGTAGCTCACGGTATTCACATCTGGCTAGTACTCTTCTAGTCTCATAGCCAAGTCAGCATGTAACAACACTTAGAAAGGCTGTTACTCAGTAAAATTGAAGCTTTCAGTTTAATGCCATCTTGATTTCTCTGTTTTCCACGAGTTTCATATGTGATATCTTTAGCAATAAAGTGTGGAATGTATCTGAGAAACTGAGAACATTTTTAACATCCAAAAATATTTTGGGAACTATGGGGCCACACTGCCAAGAGGTAGTACTTCCCAGGCTAGTGAATGTCACCATTGCTAGGGAAATGTAAACACATATCTACTCACTGCACATGTGGATCTGATAAACCAAAGTGCATTACAACTTGGTGAACTAGTGAATTTTATGGAGTTACTTACAGGAATATCGGTGAGGGATTAATATATAGGAGTAGACATGACACAAACACAGCTGCATTACAACGCTATAGGTTGCAAGGTGTCCTTTCCCAGTAGCTTATTTGATAATTGGTGGAACTCATTTGGTCTCTGTTTCTTCTAGACAGTTTCTTCCAGAGTCTGAGCCTCTTCTGAACAGTTCAAGTTTAGATTGACGCCCAATATCCTTTACAGTTTGTATATTCTCGGGAATGAATATATGCTCCTGCACAGTGAATCTGGTAAGTTGCAAGGAATTTCTGAAATTAGTTGGAATTGCTTACTTCCTGTCTTAAGGAGATTCCCTGAGGGATAAAATGTATTACCTTTCTCTAGAATACCCTCTTGTTTTTCCTCTTTAACCATCATGTGTCTGGAAGAATTTTCCCCCAAAATGAGAGGTAGAAACACAACAGTGGTACTGGGCAGTTTATTTGTAAGTCTGAGTTGTCAAGTAGGTGCACTGTTGTCCTCTTATAGATCCATTTCAGTACTTTCCATAAATAAACTCCTCTCTTTTTATTCTGTAATAGGATACAAAAGAAATGATTATCTAATCAGTTGTCAAAATAGAAACATTATCAGCAAAGATTCTGTACATACATATAACTGCTTTCTTTCCTTACTGACATGCATATATGTCCTAATGTTCCTTTCTTTTCCATTCTTTAGCTTTTATACTTAGTAGCAGAATATCTTTGTATATTTGCATATTCATGTTTTGCATGTAACTTGTCATCAGAAACAGTCTATCACCATTATGGTGACATGAAGTGAGATCCCTTAAACACACAATGTTTTAATTTCAAAGCTCTCTATGATACTTACATAAGGTGTCTGCAGATACTGATGTATATGTGAGTCCCAGGAGATACTTGTCTTAAACATTCAAGTGAGTTTTAGTTTTTATAACATTATTCATGCCACTTTGAGTTTGGTAACATACAAGCTCTAATTTCCAGCTTTTATCTCTTTGTTTTCTAATCCTGAGTGAGATATGTTTGCTGACTGAAGAACTAATTTAACTCTTTGCTGAATCTGAAAAAACAGTTTTGACAGTTCTTTCACAGCTAAGAAAATATGCTGCTTTGAAATGTGGCAAACTGATGCATGATGATGAAAAGAATCCTTCTCAGAATCTAACTGTCAAGTGTCCAGACTTACTCCTGACTCCTGTGAAGTCAGTCCTGTAAAGAAAGATTCATCTTCTGTTGGCCACTCTATGAACCAAATCATGTCACAGTCTGTGCTGTGTGCTTGGAATGAGAGATGCAGAGAACCACTGGACCATTAGAACCTAGTGCTAAAGTGGAAATTGGATGGTTGACTTATAAAGAACCAAAACAATGTTAGGATCTGGGAATCGTGGTGAGCAAACTGCTATCCAATGTATGCATCAGAATGCATTGATATAGCATTACATTGTGTACACCTATATTTAATGCAATTCACTCTTCAGTGGAAGTTTTCCACAGTAGGAATGCTTTGCTCAGGTTGTTCTAACTCACCAACAGGAAGAAATCATGCCTGTACTTGGCATGGTCAAGTACAAAATTTCAAGTGAATGCACTCTAGCCAGAGTTACATAACCAGTGGTTTGATGGAAATTGTGAAAGCTATATGACATAAATATTTCCATGCAGATTTCTCTGCTGTCATGAACGTGTACTCACATCTTTAACATAAATACTGAGGAGAATATTCTCTGCATATTATGATACTATGTTTATATAAGAAACTTCTAATTTGCTTTCAAAAACAGCATTATTACAATAAATTATCTCAATGACGTTTATAATAAAAAAGATATCTATTTATGTAATTTAAAATGAGTGGTATATATGAAATTAAACACAGGTAACATGAATAATAGCAAAACTGAATATTACTGAAAATATTATTCCTTACAAGTGGACAGATTAACAATTATGAAATTTCCATACATATATATTAAAATTAAGCATGCAACTAAATGGATAGAAATTGTGGGAATTAATGTTCTCATAGTTGGAATTGTAGATTTCAAGCATGATAGAAGAAATTGGATAGGTCTGTGCAGTAATTTGTTGGAGGTGCAGTCATCAATGGAAACTCTCAGTACAATATAAATACCCATTATTCCCTCAAAGGTATATGAATAGATACACAGATCACATTTCATTATTGTCTAAGTGTAATAGTTATCAGTGACATCACAGTAACAAGGAAAACACATCATCTTAGTTCCTTTTTTTAGTGTAGTATTTGCTTATTTTCATTATGTATTTATTAACTTTTAGCTTTGTATTCACTTGTGAGTTTGACATCATGCACCCAAGTCTGCTCATCTCCCCATGCCCTCATATCCACCCTTTACTCTTGTAACGTAACTCCCTCCTAAATAAGCATACGCACACACACACACACACCCATACACACACACATACACACACACACACACACATACACACACACACAAACAACAAAAAAAAACAAAAACAAAAATAAAATACAAACATAGAAAAATGTCTCATCTTACAAGCTGTAGTATGCTACATTATATCCCATAGATCATCCCACTGTCCACCCATCTTTATTTGCAAATGTTCATTCATTGGTTTTATTTGGGGTCTTGATTTCTCTAACACCATCAATATTGTGTCCTCATCAGATTTGTCCTGGTTATCCTGTTGTTGACCTTTGTCATGGAGATCCTACACTTTTGAATCACCAGGACTGACCTTTCCTGAGTCCCAAGCCTATGCAGATGAAAATAGAATTTGAGGGTGGACCAAGTAAGAGTAAGGTCTCCAGCACTGCTCTAACTAGGGCATTCAATTCCCCGGTGCCACCATTGGCAGGAGGCAGAGTCAGCTCTCTAGCTCTCTCATCCTTGGGGCTGGCTCATCCGAGCCTTCACAAAGGGGCAGTTCTACTCTGTTACCAGTGGGAGATGCAGCACCCACTCTCCTGAGTTCTAAAGCCAGGGATGGGGCAGGTCTAGTTCTCCTGCTTTGATGCCCTCAGTGCCAGCTGTTATGATTACAACAGCTGTCTGGGGTGAGGGGCACGGCAGTCCATTGTTCACAGGGTGAAGCAATGGATGATCCTAAAGCACATCTGGAAATATAGGAAGGTACTAGTAAGTCACAGGGGTGCCACTATGGTCCAAGGCTTGCATTATTCCTAAATAAGAATTTTCTCCACTATCACATTTTATTTTAATTTACTAAAAACACTTAGTAGTGTGTTAAGTGACATTCTAATATAACATTTATTAACTATAGTTATTTACTTAGCTCACTTTGTTTTCACTGCTGACTAACAAGGCTTAAAACATCTACTACTCTGTAGTTCAATTCTTTCCTACTTCACATTTCAGCCAGCTTTTAACATATACTATAAAAATACTCATATTTCAAGTATTTCTAATGGAGTTGTCCTAAGTAGAGCAATTTCTCTCCTGAGGATTATAACACTACTTGATTTAATTAAACCGATCAAATTAAAGTAAATGGTGGTGTAAGCCCTAGAGTAATGTATATTGCAGTTATAGAAAACTGCCAGTGCAGTGATTGTATACCACATTTGATATATTTTCAGAACCTAATTCATGGTAGGGTATTCAATTACATGAATAAAAGTAATGCTTGGATTCTAAGTTATTCAGCTAACTTAAAATATATTTATTTAAAACTAAACAAACTTATTTACAATAACAGTTTCCTGTTTTGACTATACTGTATAAACATAAAATACAGAATTTATATTAATTAAAATAAATTTTAAATATTTATTGTAATTTCAAACTCTGATAAACTGTGAGTTTACATTTCAGCATGAGAACTAATAGATTGTTCTCACAATGGAAGATATATAATTGTCCTTGCTACATAGCATTAGATGATAATAAATTAGTAAGCTTAAAACAGTGAACAAACCAATAATCTTATATTATTTACTCCCCATGTTCTTAAAATCAAGCCTATGTTATGATCATTATTATTATTATTATATTAATGTTGAATAGATAATTTTTGGACATCTCTCCAATATATACAATTGTGAAGTTATTCCCTCATATATATATTAGATATGCACATAGATTATATTTAACTTATCTATCAGTATTAACTAATGATAATATGATACCTGATCATTTTTAACTTTTTTCTATGAGTACTACTGAATGTGTGTTTGTGTTTGTGTTTGTGTGTGTGTGTGTGTGTGTGTGTTGTTTGTGTGTGTACATGTTTGAGGTGATGCATCTGAATGGGCATGTGGTACACTTATGTCCCTTTGTGTGCATGGTGTGTGTAATACATGTGTGTCTGTCTCTGTCAGTCTGTCTCTGTCTGTGTCTGTGTCTCTGTGTCTCTGTGTCTCTGTGTCTCTGTCTCTGTCTTTTCTCTCTCTCTCTTTCTCTCTCTCTCTCTCTCTCGTGTGTGTGTGTGTGTGTGTGTGTGTGTGTGTGTGTGTGTGTGTGTGTGTGTGTGTCTTTCAAAAGGTAAACCTCTAAATTTCTATACAGACTCTGTTTGGCCCACTCCTTGGAAAAGGGGATACTTTGTTTCCATAATTAAACCACTTATGTCTGCCTAATTTACCTGGAGGAAAGGTGTCATTACTCTTGAGTAATGAGTTCGTGAAGTAATCATCGAGAACACAGGTAAAGCCATGGCTGCTGAGGCATCCATATAGCTGTCACTTTTACCCTTTGTAACAGAACTATTTGAAGTGATGGGCCATGTATTAGGCTAGATAGAAAAGAAATTGACATCAAGAAGTTGTAAATAGACCAAAAGTTAAGGGACAGATTGAGAGCTTGGAAATCCCAATAAGACTATGAAGCAGTTATAGTGAAAATTGCAAAAAAGACAAGATTGCTCCCAAATAATGGGATATTGATCTTTAAGGCTCAGAAATGATCATAGCATCTTTCTGGGCCTACCCATTCTATACAATGTGGTGATCACCTTGACACAGGCTGCTGTGAGAAACTCTCTCTCTCTCTCTCTCTCTCTCTCTCTCTCTCTCTTTGTGTGTGTCTCCTATCTATCTGTCTGTCTCTCCGAGTGTCTTTTTCTCTGTCTCTCTCTGTCTCTCTCTGTTTCTCTCTGTCTCTCTGTTTCTCTGTGTGTCTCTCTTTGTCTCTGTGATTCTCTCTGTGTGTCTTTCTCTCTGTCTCTCTGTATCTCTCTTTGTATCTGTCATTCTCTCTATCTCTGTTTCTCTCTGTGTGTGTCTATCTTTCTCTCTCTTTGTCTCAATTACTCTCTATCCCCATGTCTCTGTCTGTCTATCTTTCTGATTCTGTCTTTCTCTCTCTGTCTCTGTCCCTCTCTGTCTGTCTGTCTGTCTGTCTGTCTGTCTGTCTGTCTGTCTCTCTCTCTCTCTCTCTCTCTCTCTCTCTCTGGTGTATCTTAAATCAATGGTATAAAAAGTCATATGAAATTAAGATATACATGGAGTCTATAAACAAATGTTATATGTGAGAGAGGACAGTTCGGTAGATAATTGAAAACCATAGTTCCCAGTATGTTCCTAATACTTTCTTCTACTCAGTAAGCCAACAGGACAGATAAAGCTATCAACTTTATGGACAAGACTTTTGTATTCTGATTTCTAAATAGACATTAATATGTTCATTTTTAAAAACTCCAAACAAAATACTATTGATTCAACTTCCTTATGTATCGAATTTGTCTTAACTCATCAAGTTTGGGACTTAGGACCTTGTGGTTTTAAAGCTGTTCATCACTCCCTTCTCTGTAGTGTAAATCCACAAGTTCATTTGCTTGGGTTTGCATGGTTCTCTGTTCTATTCTTCTTTATTATTTTGCCTCAAATACTACATTTTGTAGTAAGTAAAACCTTTGTGTTTCTTACTCCTGTTAGCCTCTCATCGTCCTCCTCTCTAGGTCACATGTTATTCCTGGTGCTGAAAGAATGTTGCTAGAATACACATGCAAATGTTGAGATCTTCACAGAGCTCCATGTTCTAGAAATTGGACTGCTTGCTAAACTTTTGATTTCTTTCATGTAATATTAGCTTTTCCTTTCCATAGTGCTGATGTGACTTTTTTAGACCAGGAAGTCTAAACATTTGAATTCAATTTGGCTTTGTTTAACTTTATCCTAACTAGGTCTAGATTTTTCTTATTCTAGAATATTTCCTGTTTGTTTTTGCAACATAAGTTTAATTTTGAGACATATCATGGTAAATTAAACTTCTGTTTCCATACCACATTTTAATAAATCTAATACAATTACAGTATTTTATTAGAATAAAACTTATTTGAATGCCATTAAACACCTTGGAGAAATCCTCATAGTATCATGTATTCATATTACAAGTCATGGATTTTTATTTACTATTGTATTTTGTTCATTTATATTGTATTTTCATTATTTCAGGCATTAGTGTGTCTTGCTAATTAGATATAGTTGTAAAATAATCATTGTTTTATACAGATATGGATTGAGATTTATGAAAAGCATTTTAAGTATATAAAATTTAATTATCGAAAGTATACAATGTTACAAACATATTTACAGTCACTGTATAAAAATCAATTATCTTAATAAATGTTAATTTTACATGTGTTAGGCAGCATACGTAACTACTTTCTCAAAGTATGAAATGAGCATCTCAATGCATTCATGTATGATTAAAGAGATTTAGTTGTTGTTTGAAATTTTCTTTTTACTTTATGTGAAATAATGTTTTGCTTCCATAAAGGTATATGTACCATCTGTATTCCTGATGTACCCAGAATAAGCCAGGAAAGATCTTGAGATTATCTGGAATTAGAATTGTTTATGGTTGTTGGTCAACATATGGGTAATAAGAACTGAACTTGGATCTTCCACAAGAACAACAGCCATTCTTAATCACTTAGTTATCTCTCCAGCCCTGATTATTTAACTTAAAGTTTTATCTATATAAATTAAAATAGTCTAATTGTAAATGCCTTTGGCCAAACTCTGACTGTTATTCTTTTTCTCACATATTTTACCATCAAAATATTTTAGATACTTACAAGTCTAGGATAAATCTGTTTTTAATAATTAGTATAGTCAGGCATATTTTGTCTTCTGTTGAAACAACCAAACTGCTCACTATGTTTATCTCACTGCTTCATGAGATTAAAATAAAGTTCTGATATACATTCTAATAAATGACATTGAAATTATCTTGATGATTTGTTCTTTAACACTGCCTATTCAAGTATTTCACTCCTTATGTATATTTAAGGCAACACTTCTGTATTTTCATTGCGTTTATCACATCATGAAGACTGACTTTATCCACTGAGTTTTAATTTTTAAGGTCAAAACAAAGCACAAACATGTTTAATACAAATAACACTGAACTGACTAATACTAGAATATTATGTTTGCGAATGTCCAGCTTCTATATTTTCACAACTAATATTCTATTTTATGGCAAACTGTCTTCTAAATTACTTATTTGGGGAAAATAAGAACAAAATTCATCATCAAGAACATTTGATTATCAATTAGGCTAGTTTTTGGGGGAAATACATCCTGCGCTTCTGAGGTTCTTCTGTTGAAGAGACATCTACATTCAATCAAATACACGATCACCGACCTTCCCAGTTTTGGCATCGTTTTATGATAGGTGTTTGTAAAAATCTGTTTTTCAGATGTTTTTAAAAAGAGAATGTTCTTTAGAAAACTCTTGAAGGACAATGTAATTAGTAAAATCTAATGAATTAAGTTTTTTTTAGAAGTGTACTTTCCTGTGACATCCTATTGAAGCATCCAATTAAACGATAATTAGGATAAATCATACTGAGAAAGGACATAACCTCATGAACAGACCATCCCACTTCAGATGCAACTTTCAAGGTGACTCTACAAAGGTGGTTGGAATCATAGAAAGGTTCGTTTTAGCGTTAGCAGATTTAAAAATTAAAAACTAATGGATATACTTTTCATGAAAATATGTACAACAAAATCTTCCAAAAATTAAGTAGAAGATAGTGGTCAGTTGGGGGGTTATTTTTATTCAGGTTCATAACTTGTTTGCTCATCATTCAGTTTTTCCTTCCCACACTTTTATAATGAATGTCATCAGGGAACCAATATATGATAAAGGGCTAAATGATAGGTTAGAATTTTGCTTGCAAGTCTTAAAAAAATATCTTAAACATTTATTTCTGACATTTCAAAACTTCAGCAGTGAGAACAAATTAACTAAAATTAATTGCCATTTAAATGAGAAACCATGTAGAATTGTAGTAAGTATACACTAAAGTAAAATTTATCTAAAATTTCTAAATAAAATTGAAAGGCACTTGCCGTTATTATGAATGCACCTTTAAATATTTGTGTCAATAAGCTCATTCAAGAATTAAAGAATCAGACAGGAAAGGAGATTAGAAAACAATAGTAGACACATTAGTACACTGTTTCCTAGTCTCATTTCCAAGTAGTTATAAAACCTGTTTTGTAAAATTATAATAACTTCCATTAAAAGTTATTTGAAAAATAATTCACTTTGCACAGGATAATAGCAAAGAAAACTTATCGTCAATCAATTAAAAGTAAGAATTCAGGTTGTACTGTGAAGTGATTTTTCTATCAGTCATCCAAATAAGGACTCCAAATTTTCAGACATTAAACTATGTCTTTCTGATTTTCAGATGGGACTATAAGTTAACAAGTGGGAATGTTAATTTGTCACTTATTTTCTTTAATGGAGTAAATTCTTAACAAAATAATATAGTATGTATTCTAGGTGCCTTAGCATTCATACATAGACACAATTCCTTTCATACTTGTAGTGATTTAAAGTCATCTTTTGATTCTTATAATCTTCCATCAATTATTTCATAAAGTTCTTCGGGCTGGAATTTCTGTTTGTCTTCTAATAGCAACACTTTTTTTTCACTGAATCAGGAGATTTCACTGTGCAAATACATATACGTAGTATTTTCAAAGCCTCTCTTGAATCCAGCAATGTCTGTTGAATTAGGATCAGACTGATGATACGTAATTGGATATCTGGCACTTGGCCACCTGGCAGCCATGTAAAGATGCTCTAATGAGCTGGGTGATGTGCCCTTCTCACAAGCTTCCTTCTTCTTGCTTCCAGAAATACAGACATAGAACTGTCAACATAGAGTCATCAGTGAAAGTCACAAAATAATTAATTGTGAATTGTATTTCACTAGGGTAAAGTTGTGTGACACACATACACACAAAAACACACTCACAAATCTATATAAACATATTAATATATTTATATAATCTAGATATTTTTCAAGATACTTTGGCTAAAAACAAGAAGTTTCAGCACATGGTGATTTTCAGTTCCTTCAATCCTTTCTCTACGTCCTCCAAGGGGGACCCCATTCTCAGCTCAATGGTTTGCTGCTAGCATTAGTCTCTATATTTGCTACAGTCTGGCTGAGCCTCTCAGGAGATGGCTATATCAGACTCCTGTAAGCATGCATTTCTTGGCATCAGCAACACTGTCTAGATTAGGTGGCTATATATATAATGGCTGGATCCCCAGGTGGAACTGGCTCTGAATAGCCATTCCTGCAGTCTCTGCTCCAAATTTTGTCTCCATATCTTCTTCTATGAATATTTTTATTCCCCCTTTTAAGAAGGACTGAATCATCTGCACTTTGGTCATCCATCTTCTTGAGCTTCATGTGAACTGTGGATTATATCTTGGGTAATTCGAGCTTTTGAGCTAATATCCACTTATCAGTGAGTGTATATCATGAGTGTCTTCCTGTGATTGGGTTACCTCACTCAGGATGATATTTTTGAGTTTTATCCATTTGCCTATGAATTTCATGAAGCTATTTTTTTTGATAGCTTAGTGGTACTCCATTGTGTAAATGTACCACATTTTCTGTATCCATTCCTCTGTCAAATGGTATCTGGGTTCTTCCCAGCTTCTGGCTATTATAAACAAGGCTGCTGTGAACATAGTGGAGCATGTGTCTTTGTTGTATGTTGGAGTATCATTTGGGTATATGCCCAGGAGTGATATAGCTATGTGCTCAGGTAGTGCAATGTTCAATTTTCTGAGGAAACTCCAGACTGATTTCCAGAATGGTTGTACCAGTCTTCAATCCCACCAACAACGGAGGAGTGTTCCTCTTTCTCCACATTCTCACCAGCATGTGTTGTCACCTGAGTTTTGATCTTATCGGTCATTATTTTTAAAATCAAAGTATGAAGACTACTAATTTTCCCCAATCTCAATTCATTTAGAAATGAGGGAACTAAGCCACATTGAGAAAGATGCTAAAACTAGTGTTGATAAGAAATTTGAACATGTTTAAGAAAGAATGTAGCCTAGGAAGTTAAAACTCCCTAGTGAGATCAAAAGTCTTCTACAGTTAAATGTGCACCTTTCTTTAGAAGTGTATTTCAGGATCATTCACTAGGATAGCTTGCACCTCACTGTTCAGTTGCAAACACAAGTTCAAACACTGAATGTAGTATTTACTCAGTATGGCTACATGATGTGGCCAGTGCTTTCACTCAATTTAATTAGGTTCCCCCCAATACAGTTTCATGGCACATTTAGCAGCTCCATTATCGTAGAACTGCAAATTGAAGTGGCGCTCAATTAAAAGTAACTAGTCTTTCTTAGTCTTTCATGAACGTTTTAAATCTCTCCTTTTCTCTGCCTTGATTTTTTTTTACAAAGCAACTCAACCATAGGCTTGAACTGAAACACTCTAGGCATTGCTTTGCCTATTTGTAATATGTGAAGTATGTACTTGTGAATGACCAAAGAACACACTTGGCTCTAATGTCTACCCATTGTTTGGGATATATTCAGTCTGAGTTTACAATATCACTGTGACACTGACAGCATATGGATCCTTCTTATAGAGATGCCATTATACTGAAACTATAATTACAGGTTATGGTGAATCACAATCTGGGTACTGCAAATAAGACTCAAGTCATCTGAAATCACCGTGTGTGATGTAAGGCATTGAGCCACCTCCCCAGCATCTTATTTCTCTGCGGACTATGAAATAAACATATTCTTAGGAAAAAATTAAATTTGATTACACCAAAGAAAAACTCCCAGATTATGCGATAATCTGCTGGTGATGTGAATTTGCCATCAGTTTTCTAAAGACACATTGGCCAAGAAGGGAGGAGTTAGAATATCAGTCATCTTTATTTTTATTTTCTTAGAAGGTGTGAATATCATAAAATATTGCCACTACAGTTAAAACATCAAGTTGAAATATTAATTACTTTGTAGATATCAAAATCTTGTTTTTATTATCACCTTATATTATCTCAGAGACTCATGGTAATTGTGATTACCTCTGTGTAGATTTTTGTCATTCATGATAAACTGAAACAATCTGCACTTTCAATTGTCCTCAAAAACTAGCAATATAATCACAGTTGTTACCACAATCAAATTAAATTCATCTGCTCAACTTATAGCCAGGTCACAAGAGTTTAATCACCAGGATGGGAAATTGAGAAGAAAATCTTGACAAGCTAAATGGAGTAAATATTCTTAGATCTCAATGTCCCTGAGTAATAAGAAAGAAAATGCTCTACAAGGACAACAACTATCATTTCATGAAAATACTCTCTACCGAGAAACATTAAGTGATATTCCCTCAGGAAAATGGAGAATTCTGTACTAACATAATGAAGACTTGCAAAAATTGAGAAAAATAATAACAAGTGAGAAGTAATGGGACATGCATAAGTTAAGTTTGATATCAAGCACAGATTTAAGTAACAGACAATGTTTTTGAAACTAAAAACACTATATGAAGAAAAATATCCTGCAGTAAAGTTAGCCATTGATTCTAATTTAACAAGTACTTACGAAATAAAAGTACCAATTTCTATAAAACAAGCCAGTGGCAAAGGTTGATGAGGAAATATTTGAAATAGGTTAGGGTTCTACAGTAAGAGTTAGGAACTTCTGTGGGCTTAACAAATATAGTACACTAGGTTTTAGGTAGAGTTGGTACCATTGTGAAATGGTCACAGATGACAGAGTAAAAATAACAGTGGAACACTGAGGACTCTTATCTACAGGCTCAGGGATCGTAAGGAGCTTTGCAACTGATATCTGAGATTGTTCTCTAGAAAATCCACCATAATCATCTGTGAAGTGAGATTTTTGATTCATATCCCCAGAGCTCAAGGATCCTTGACTTAGACCTTCAATACCAGCGAAATCCACAGAGGTTAAACGCATGTTAAAAGTAGATAACAAGACCCTTTCCACACTGAATCTCCATTAAAGTGTTGTTTCACCAGGAAGGTAGTTCACGATTTCTTTCTGTTTTCCTTCCTTCCCTTCTTCCTTCTTCATTTCTTTCTATCTTTCCACCTATTTCTCTCTCTCTCTCTCTCTCTCTCTCTCTCTCTCTCTCTCTCTGTGTGTGTGTGTGTGTGTGTGTGTGTGTGTGTGTGTGTGTGTGTGGATTTATAAAAGGAAACTATTGGGGCTAGCTTGCAGTTCTGAGGTTTAGTCTATCATTAGCATTGTGGGAAACATGGCAGCACACAGACTGATACGGTGCTAGAGAAGGAACTGATAATTCTACATCCAGGCCACAGACAGCAGGAAGCAAAAACTACTGGGACTTGTTTGAGCCTTGAAACTCCAAAGCCAACCCCGAGTAATACCATTCCTCCAACAAGGTCATACCCACTCCAACAACACCATGAGCTGGACCTCCTCTTCTTCAGGCTCCTCTCCATTTCTTCTCCTTCAGTTCTTTTAGGGAGAAGCAATTATGGATCAGAGTTTTGACTGTGGGATTGCAAACTCATCCTAATTCCTCTCAGCTAGTGTCACTCTCTGGTGACCAAGAATTCAAATATATGAGCCTATGGGGCTCTATATTCGAACTCCAAGAGATAAGTACTGGTCATTGCTTTAAGCTACTGAGATATAAGAATTTTCATACAGAGACACATCAATATCCCACTGAAGTTATTGCTGATTTGGAGGAATTCTCCATATAAAGGTAAAACAGACATGTGTTTTGTATTTTACAAATACCTTTTCACAAACTATTTATCTGCGAAATCTATCAATAGCAGTTTATTTAAGTTATTTATTTATTCAGTTTACATCCTGATTGAAGATACCTTCCCAGTCTCCCACTCATACAGTCTCTCCTACCCTTTCTCCACAGAGAAAGTGGATGCCCCCACTTGGTCTCTCCCCACCCTGGCTTATCAAGTCACTGCAGGACTAGGTGTATTTTCGCCTACCAAGGCAAACAAGCTAGACCATTTGGGGAAATAGAACTCACAGACAGACAAGAGAGTGAAGGACGGACCTGATACTACTAGTTGGGAGACCTTAATGAAGACCAAGCTGCACGCCTGCTACATAGGTCCCTCTCAGGCCTTAGTCCTGCCCATGTTCACACCTTGGTTGGTGATTTGGTCTCTGGAGCCCACAAGTGTCCAAGTTAGTGAACTCTATTGTTCTTTTTTTTTAAATGAATCTTTTATTTATTTTTCACACTCCAGGTTTTATCACCATCCCAGTCCATCCTACGACTGTTCCACATCCCATAACTCCTCCCAACCCTGTCTCCACGAGGATGTGCTCTGTCCCCAACCCCCACTCCATCAGACCTCTCCAAACCCTGGGCCTCAAGTCTCTTGAGAGTTAGGCGAATCTTTGATTGAACCCAGACCCCGCAGTCCTCTGCTGTATATGTGTTGGGGGCATCATATCAGTTGCTGTATGCTGTCGGGTTGGTAGTCCAGTGTTTGAGGGGGTCTAGGTTAAATGAAACTAGTGGTCCTCCTACAAGGTAATCCTCCCTCTCAGATTCTTTCAGCTTCTCCCTAATTCAACCACAGGAGTCAGCATCTTCTTTCCATTGGTTGTGTGTAAATATCTACAAGTGACTCTTTCAGCTTCTTGTTGGAATTTCGGAAGACAGTTTCGAAAGGTCACTTTCTGTGACCACGCCATAGCCTCAGTAATAGTCTCAGTCCTTGGGCCTCCCCTTGAGCTGGATCCACATTGGGCCTGTCTCTGGACCTCCTTTTCCTCAGGCTTTTCTCCATTTCTATCCCTGCAGTTCTTTCAGACCAGAACAATTATGGGTCAGTTTTGACTGGAATGGCAAACCTATTTCTCACTTTATGCCCTGTCATTCTGCTGGAGGTGGTCTCTACAAGTTCCTTCTCCCCACTTTAGGAATTTGATCAAAGTTCCTTCCCCTTGAGTCCTGAGAATGTCTCACCTCCCAGATCCCTGGTACATTATGGAGGGGATACCTATCCCCTTCCTCTAGAGATTGCATGTTTCATTCTTTTTGCTGGCCCTAAGGGCTTCAATCTATTTCCCCCACCCAATACCTGTTCATGTTCTTCTCTTCCCCTCACTGTCTCCTTTACCACCCAAGAATCTCCCTTCCTCCCCTCTCCTGTGATCGCTTTCTTCTCCCTTCAAGTGGGAGAAGGATGGAGGAGTTGTCATTTGGGTCCTTTGGCTAGATGACCATTGTGACTTCTATGGACTGTATATTGGTTATTCTGTAAAATTATTTTTGGCTAATATCCACTTACTAGTGAGTACATACAATGCATGTACTTTTACCTCTGAGTTACCTCACTCAGGATGATATTTTCTAGTTCCATCCATTTGCCTGCAAAACTCAGGATGTCCTCGTTCTTAATAGCTGAATAGTATTCCACTGTGTAAATGAACCTTATTTTCTGTATCCATTCTTCTGTTGTAGGACATCTGTTTTGTTTCTAGCTTCTGGCTATCATGAACCAGGCCACTAAGAACATAGTGGACCATGTGCCCCTGTGGCATGTTGGGGCATCTTTTAGGTATATGCCCAATAGTGGTATAACTGGATCTTCAGATAGATTCATTTCTAATTTTCTGAGGAAAACTCCAGATTGATTTCCAAAGTGGTTGTACGAGTTTGCAATCCCACTAGCAATGGAGGAGTGTTACTCTTTCTCCATATCCTCACCAATATGTGCTGTCACGTGAGATTTTGTTCTTAGCCATTCTGATTCATATAAGGTATTCTCAGGGTCATTTTGATTTTCATTTCCCAGACCATTAAGGACTTTGAATATTGCTTTAGGTGTTTCCACCATTCGAGATTGCTCTGCTATGAATTCACTGTTTAGTTCTATACCCCAGTTTTTGATTGTGTTGTTTGCTCTATCTATCTATCTATCTATCTATCTATCTATCTATCTATCTATCTATCTATCTATTTTGGTGGTTAGCTTCTTGAATGTTTTATTTACTTTGGATATTACCCCTCTATCACATGTGGGCTTAGTGAAGATTTTTTTCCCAATTTGTAGGATGCAGATTTGTCTAGTTGACTATGTCCTTTGCCTTACAGAAGCTTTTCAGTTTTATGAGGTTCCATTTGTCAATTCTTGATCTTAGAGGATGAGCCATTGGTGTTCTGTTTAGGAAATTTCCCGCTGTACTGAGTTCAAGGCTCTTTCACACTTTATCATCTTTAGATTCAGTGTATCTGGTCCATTGTTCTTCTTAGTGAGTCCCTGTTCCCTCCAGGTGCCTCATCCTTGGTCCAATCCCTCCACAAGACTCCACAGGCTCCATCTAGTCTTTGGCTGTTGGTCTTCCATTAGCTGTTGTGTTGAGTCTCCCAGAGGACAGCGAGTCAATGTTCCTTTCTTCAAGCATAACAAAATATCATTAATTGTGCTAGAGATTGATATTTGCCGATGAAATGTGCCTCAAGTTGAGCCAGCCATTGGTTAGCCATTCCTTCAGTGTGTGCTCCATCTTTGTCCCTACACATGTTGTAGGAAGGGCACAATTTTGATTAAAGCTTTTGTAGCTCAGTTGTTTTTATCCCTCCACTGACAGTCTTACCTGGCTACAGAAGGTGGCCACTTCAAGCTCCATATTTCCATTACTATGAGGAGAGCTAGCGTCACCACGTAGACTTCCTGGTGGTTCCCCCTCCCAGTTCTCTGGCATGTTCTGGAGACACTCTGCCCAACCTTCTGCTAATTCCTGTTCTCTCCCTCCTGCCCTCTCTACGCTTGATCCCCTGCCAGTTCCCCTCCCCATCTCTTCTCCCACCTAGTTCCCTCCCTCTGTCTACCTTGAATATCTATTTCTTTTTGAGTTTTGTATTTTATTTTATTTTTTGCTGTTTTTTTATTGAATAATTTTTATGTACATTTCAAATGTCCTCCTCTTTCCTGGTTTCCCATCCAAAAACCCTCTATCCATCCCCCTCCCCCTTCTTCTATGGGGATGTTCCTCCACCCATCCACTAACCCCTTCCCACCTCCTGACCCTGAAATTTCCCTATGCTGGGGGTTTGAGCCTCTGATGTTTACTTAATTTGCTATTCTGAGCAAGAGCGAAGCATCCTACCTTGGGCTGTGCTTGTTATTTGGCATTTTTTTGGGATTATGTGTTGTTACATGATTATCCAGTACTTTATGGTCAGTATCGAGTTATAAGTGAGTACATACCATGTTTGTCCTTTTGGAGCTGAGTTACCTCACTCAGGGTGATATGATATTGATTTATCATCTATACAGTGCCTGCTTTTAGCACATTACATCCTTGTATTTGGAAGGCTGATTTAAGGAAGATATTTTTTAATGGAATGCATATGATTCAGGCAAAAAACATACTATACTGAATCATATACATTTTCCTTTAAGTAGAACCAATTAGAATTCATGATTTCATAAAAATTTTAGGTATATTGCTTACTTGTCTTTAAATTTTTTTCTGTCATATATTTTAACCAAGACATGAAGATCTCAATTCCATTAGAGTATGGACAACCAAAGCATACTAATATTTGACCCTCATCTTGTATCATGCACATTTCCTGAACATTTTATGTGTCAAAGCCCTCTGTTGTTACAAAGTATTCTGTGACTGAAGTCTATTAAGTGATTCTTTGGCTTGATGGCCAGGCTGGATTCAAATGATATGCTAAAAAAGGGGTGTGTCGCACAATGCAACCAGTGTGACAAGCCAAATATTTCTTCAAGGGATCAAAGGCCGCATGAGGTGAAGCTGACACACACTGATCTCTCTGTCTATATCTCTCTGTGTGTGCTTCTCTCTCTCTCTCTCTCTCTCTCTCTCTCTCTCTCTCTCTCTCTCTCTCTCGTGTGTGTGTGTGCATATGTGTGTGTGTTTGTGTGTGTGTGTGTGTGTGTGTGTGTGTGTGTGGAGAGAGAGAGAGAGAGAGAGAGAGAGAGAGAGAGAGAGAGAGAGAGAGAGAGAGATTTCTACTTAAGTAAAACATAATAGGGACATTTTTAGATTTTTTGAGTAACACTGGCCTATTCCAGTTATTGTACATGTTCAGGTGCTTGATTATTAATAAGGCCTGGCACAAAGGTTGTCTGGAGTATTGCAGCAGATGGATGCATGGGTCGTAATAGTTATACTCTACCTCCTAGAAAGGAGAGCCTTCTCCTTGTGATAGGTGGTCTACTAGTACCAGTGATTCACTTGTTCTTCATCTGATGGTTTTCTAATCCTGTCATATTTTTCTACTCTAAGTAATGCCTCTCTAATCAAGGGTGTTTCTTGCTCTAATCTATGTTGTGATGTTGTGACACATGATCTTCTGCATTGTTATTAAGTTATGGATAATACATTCAGGACTGAACCTGAATTATACAAAGAACTGCTTTGCTGCATGCTTTCATAGTGTATTTTTTTAAGAATACTGAAATTTCAGTAACAGATAGGTACTCTGTCCAAGAGGAGATATTGCTAAAAGATATGTTTTTACATTTGTGATTTTAAATCTAAAACTACAAATGTAACTAATCTGGGAAATGAACGATGTTTGTTTCATCGTTTCTCTCTCTAAATTATGTGATATTTCACTTGTGAGCATTATTGAAGTTTATTGAAATTAGGTGAAGTCATTATTAAGTACCGGTATAAGTGCTAAAGTGTGATGAGTCATGAATAAAATGAACAAGGACAGGAAAGTCTATTTTGTTTAATAAAATCTGTTTAACATGTATAAAATTAATAAAGCACATATATCATAGATGAGAGGAAACCTTTAAAAAGGAAGGTAATGAATTTCAATAGATCAGAGGGGTGATATAACTGAGACAT
Source organism: Rattus rattus (assembly GCF_011064425.1). Lineage (NCBI taxonomy): Eukaryota > Metazoa > Chordata > Mammalia > Rodentia > Muridae > Rattus > Rattus rattus. Next base: position 62,415,169 of record NC_046157.1, on the reverse strand, counting down.
AAGTAAGATCACTTCACTGAATTATGGAAGAAAGGAAACGACTCAGAATTATGTGATATTTTATCAAAGGAAACTAGAGAATTTTTGGGAGCCTTTAGGTTATTTTTTCTGAGGTGGACATAATTGTACATATTTCTGTTTGTGGAACATAATAAGGTTACAGATATGTCATCTCCATGGGGAAGGCCAGTATCAGACATTGTTTTATGACCTAAGCATTATTTAACTTAGTTAATTAATTGAATAGATTAACTAGAAAATTTAACTTGCAGGGAATATGAATTATTTCAGGGAATAAACAATCCAAAAAAATAAACAATAATGGTTTCATACTTTCTGTGCTAATTCTTGTAATAAAATTACACACGTTATTGTTGAAGATAGTAAAATATTGAGAAACTACTGTGAGATAGGGACATTGTAGATATAAAAATAGTGATGTGAACAACATATACTTACATAGATTTATAGTAATTTAATACAATGGCATAACTCTGTAATAATGTGCATAACTACAGTTTATTCTCCAGTTGATGCTACTGTCTGAGTCTTTGCTAGAGGTACTAATAATAAGGAACTATCTTAAAGGAAAATAGTTGTTCAAGAGTGACATATTTTCTTGTAACACAGTATACAGCACATTTCTTTAATTTTATTCCTTTACAGAGATTCCAGTTGATTTTTCAATGCTCTTTCTATTTGGTGACACTTATGCTCTGATTAGTTGATCTGTCATGGGCTTTCATGGGCTTCTATAGCAGTTCTCCTTTGGTCTACATGACTAGCTCTTGACTCATGTAAGAGAAGTGTTGGAGCAGATTCAACAACAAATATGTCAAAATAACATATATTTTTTTAGCTTTTATACATGGCATCTCCACATGTGTAGATTGGATTGAAGGCCTATTGTAGTAACCATTTGTCACTACTGTGATAGACCTTCAAATGCTCTATAGACCAATACATTTGTTATAAGAAGTCATAAAACCAACCTAGATGCAATATTAAATGAGCAGAGGTTTAATTTATATAATAGCCTAGAAAATATTATTTAAGATGGTCTGGATCTCATCTACCTTTAGAAAATGTCATTTATAACTACTTATTGTGTTTTATAATGGATAATAAATCGATAAGCATATAAAAATTGTATAAAGTCATCTTTACTTTAAATATTTGTTTTAAGTTTTAAAAATTCACATTAATCAGATATTTTTGTGACTTGATAAATACATAGATATTGGGTAATGCTCAAATCAGCCTTATGAATGAAAGCGTCATCATTTTCTTTAGGAACGAAGTATTCAGAATCATTTCTTCTGTCAGGCAGAATAATATATACATATTATGTTGCTATTAATTCATTTTTCATTGCACTAAACTAAACTTTTTTGGGTGATTAAAACTTTAAGCGGCATGTACATAAACTGCGACATCAGAAAATTGAAAGCTGGAAAATTGATTAGTAATTCTGATCTAGAACCTTGACATTAAAAGAAAATATCATTTCTATAGAAATGTTCTTCCAAACTGGAAAATGTAGAAATCTCTTGAATCAACTAGTCAAATATATATGCATGTTTACATATGCACACACACACAACACCCATTCACAAAAGCACAGAGGATCAAAATATATTACTACTTGAAGGTGAATAGCTCATACTGTTGATATTCAACATCTAGGAACTCTTTTTCTCCCTTTGGGTTGCTTTGTGTAGCCTTGAGATGTGGGCTTTTGCTTTGTCTTACTGTATCCTGGTTCATCATGCTTGAGTCCTGTCTATTGGAGACCTGCTCTTTTCTGAATAGGAAGTAGAGGAGGCATGGATCTGGGTAAGAGGGGATGTAGCCTGAGTAACTGAAAAGACTGGAAGGAGGAGAAAGTGTGGTTGGGAGATATTTTATGAGAGAAGAACCCATTTTCAAGTTAAAAAAAAGATATCGAGGACATGAATTTCTGGACGATAAAAATGTATTTAATTATACTTATGCCAATATTACATAAAATCATACTTGAAAAAATATTTTTTCTTTTTACAAAAATACTAATAATGAAGACTGAACAATAGGAGAGTGTAAACTATGTTAACTGGTTCCTTTAAGTAAAAAATGTTCTTTAAACTTGCAAGCCTAGCAGTAGACCAGATAAAAATAGTCACAGGAATATGATAGAAAACAAAATAAGGGAAGATACTTCTGAACCAAGAGAAGGCTTTCTCTTATATATGTTTATTATAAGCATGAGAAAGGATGGTTGTTTCTAAAAGAAGTCAACAAAATTATGGCTTATATACAGTGTGAGGTAGTGTTATATATGAATGAAAATCATTTCTACATTGAGACAGCCTCACTATTAAATACAAAAGCATGTAATATCCAGGTTTATGTGCTACAGGGATTGTTTAGTCCTAGAGTCAAGGCAAGGTAGGGCGACCCACTGAGCTAGTACTAAAACAGAAAGTAGAGAGTAGGGCTGGGGTTTGTTTTTATGAGGTCTGATAAAGGCTGGAGTAGGGGTGAAGAGAAAAATACAATCATCTTATGGTACCTAGTATCTTTATTAAATTATGAAATATGTGAATGAAAAAGACTTACTATTTTATTCAACCTTGAATTTATTTCAATTTTTGTTAGTAGTTTATTTCAGTCAGTATAAAAGGATTGTGTTAAATAGAACCAATCTTGCTTATTCCTGAAAATCACTTTAAACTTTTCCAGATTAAACACACAATCACAGTAGTGTTTATAAACATTGATGGAAGGAGAAGCCCTTGGTTCTACCAAGGCTGGAGCACTCAAGTGTAGGGAAAAGGGAAATGTCGAGGCCGGGGAGAGGGCAGGAAGGGGATGGTTGGGGAGGGAAACACCCTTATAGAAGAAGAGATGGGGGATGGGATAGGAGGCTATGCCCAGGAAACTAGGAAAGGGAAAAACATTTGAAATGTAAATAAAAGAATACCCAGTAAAAAAAAATGGATAGATTTAAGAATTCCTGATTATGTAGAGTGGGAATACCTGAGAGAGGAGTGGACTTGACATTAAAAGTTTTAGATGTGGAAAAGTATATAGCTGTAGCAAAAAGCACAATCCCCAGAGATTTTCAAAATTAATGAAACACTGAATTTTCCTATTAAATATTAAACAATATTTTTCTAATTCATATAACAATGCAATGTATATAAATTATTTCATATTACTATGTAATAAGATGAAGATTGTCTTTCTGTAGGAAGATTTTCTGTCATAAACCAATAATGTCCTAAGAGTAAGTTTCCTTATTTCTTTATGATATTGTAATCTTTTGAGTTGAATATATTGACTTAACAATATGCAGTAAATAAAGTCTGCATGAATTTCTAAGAGAGGCAAACATATATATGGTAAAGTTTGGAGGAAGGAACAGAAATGGAGTAATAGTGTAATCATACTACAATCTCAAAAGTAAAAGAAAAGCAAATATTTCAAAACAAAGAAACAATAAAAGTGTAGTACACTTATTCATGCAAAAGACCGCAATCATACTAAATAGAATTTATTTCATAGGAAACACATTTTCATTTTTTCTGTTTCCTATGCAAACTATTCACAGATACAGTTTTGGGGTTAATACGAACTCAGAACTTTCCTTTATCATATAAGTGGTTGCCAAAATAACTCAAAGTTTATTTACTATGTATCTGATAGCAATTCAGGGACTTTGTGATAAAGCAAATAGAATTCTGCCCTAAAGGATAACATGCTAGATTATTAGTTTAGGAGTTACAGAGTGTTGATATATAGTCTTCTCTATTAAAAAAAAGAAAGAGCAAAAATCAGTTACTTCGATGTCTAATCATGAGGAAAAGACATTGCAGGTTTCCATAGCAACCAAGTCTGGAGTATTCTTCATTCATCTCTTTTCTCCTGGAATTGGTCTCATTATGGTGAAAAGAAATTGAGAGTGACATCAATGAAATCTCTAATATTTATAGATCCCACTCTAGCTTTTCTGTCGGGAGTAATGAAATGAAGATGCTGAAATCCAGCCTTGGCTTGAACAAGAAAACTTAATTTAAATGTGAGAAGGACCAAGCAGTCGCTTGAATTTTACTTATGTATTCAGTATCTATTATTTGAGCATTGAGAGAGATGTTTTTTCCATAGACTTTGACAGGCTCAGCTCTTTCGAGAGTTTATTTTATCTCCTCTTCTTGGAAGCTGATTTCAGTGGCACTTTTGGCTGAAACTTAAAAATCAAAATACAAAAGAACTAGCACATTTATTCTTGTCTGGAGAGAGAGAGAAGAGAGAGAGAGAGAGATTTATTTTATGCTGTGTAGAAACACCTAACAAGTGATCTACTTGCTTCTGAACTTTTAAAAATACTTCCAGACTATATTTTCTGGTGGATAAATGTGTTATCATAATTGACTATGTACTGTGCCTGCTAAATTTTATAGTAAAGGTATATAAATTTCTGCTAAAGTGATCTAATATAATTGTATAGCACTGACATTTTTCCTGGCCCATATACTGATTTTTTTGTTTACAAATTTATATGCCACTATTTTAATTTGTGAGCATGATTTTAGTATTTGGTTTTGTCATAAACAAATTATGAAGTTGAAGTCTGTAATTTTCACAAAGGTATCTTACCATCTTCAATTTTGAGAACATTATGTTTCAGTGACTTAGTTCCATAAGATTTTCTTTATGTATTTGTACACTTATTGTCTTGGTTTGAATAGGTATGGCCCCATAAACTCATATGTTTGAATGCTTGGCCTATAAGGAGTGACACTCTTAGAAACGTGGCCTTCCTGGAGCAGGTATAGCCTTGTTGGAGGAAGTGTGTCCCTGTTGAGGCAGGTTGTGGGTCTCATATGCTCAGGCTAGGACTAGTGTTGACCGTCTCCTTTTGCTGTCTGGGGGTCACAATGTAGAACTCTCAGCACCATGTCGGCCTGTATGCTGTCATGGTTTTTTGCCATAGTGAAAACAGACCAAGCCTCTGAACTGTAAGTTAACCCCAATTAAATATTTTCTTTCATAAGAATTGCTGTAGTCATGGTCTATCATCCCACCCCCCCTAAAAACATCCTAAGACACACACACACACACACACACACACACACACACACACACACACACCTGTGTGTGTGTGCTATTAATATTAATATTGGTCAAGCTCTAGTTTTCATGTAGTATGTCTTTCATTTCACATGTATCAGGCTTTAGATAAAGGTTTTTTAGAATGATAATGTGTTGAAGGCTCCATTACCAATGTAGAGAGAGATAAAAGTGGGTGAATAAATATGTGATGGATGGAAGAAACCTCAAATGGAAAATGAAAGTTCACTGTATCCATACCCCGTTTACCACCTGACCAGATTTTGATAAGCATTTTGATATCATTGCCTTTAGACAGAATATTAGGAAACAGATATACTTAGATAAACAGTATAACCCATTTAGGTTATGGCTTATTATTTATATTATAGTTAGGCGACGTAGTAGGTTTTAGAACAAATGTTAAGTGTAGGCAATTAGCTAATCAGATACCATAGGCACACATCACTCAAGGTGTCAAAATAACTAATCTAAGGAAGATGTGGAGAATTCGGATGTCATGTATTGCTAGTGGCAATACATACTATAGTGCTGCAGTTACTAAGCTGAAAGTCTACAAGTTCCTTTACATGTTAAATATATAGTCATCTTTTCATCTAGCAATTTTATTCTTTTTTGATGAATTATTTTATTTGTTTAGTTCACGCGTTTTAGTCCCTGTGAGCTTTGAGGGGGTAGGTTAGTTGATGCTGTTGTTATTGCTATGGGGTTGCACTCCCATCAGTTCTTTCAGACTTTCTCCTAACTTTTGAATTGAGGTATCCCAGTTCAGGCCAATGGCTGGCTGTGAGTATGTGCATCTGTTTTACTCAGGTGCTGGCAGAGCCTCTAAGAGGTTTTAGACACTTTTCCTCTAGTCTTTCCTGTAGTAACCATTCACAAAGGATCATTCTTTTTTGGTTTTGTTTTTCTACAGTATGACAGTAAAAATCTAGAGTAAATTTTATGGACTAAAATTTGTAGGATATATTCTAAGTTTATGTGTAAAAATAAGTCACCATATTGTTTTCACAGCATTCAACCCATTTTTTCTTAATCAGAAACATGAAATTTCTCGGTTCTACCCAATCATGCCCATATATAAGCTTATACTTCTGTGGTTCCATTTCTTACCAAGATACCAGGAAATATTAAGTACATTGCTGGCTGCTTTTTTTTTTTTCGACTTAACACAAGCTTAGGTCATTTGGGAAATGGTAATCTTTTTTTATTGGTTATTTTATTTATTTACATTTCAAATGTTATCCCCCTTCCTAGTTAAAGCCCCTATCCATCCCCTCACCCCACCCTGGTCTTCCCTACTTCTATGAAGGTACTCCCCCATACCCCCTCTTGCCTCAGTGCCCTACAAGCCCCTAAACTGAGTCATCTAGCCTCCCATAGGACCAAGGGGCTCCCCTACAACTGATGCCAGATAAGATAAACCTCTGCTACATATGCTGCTATAGCCATGGGTCCCTCCCAGTGTACCCCTTGCTTAGTGGTGTCACTTGGAGCTTTGGAGTCTCAGGTTGGTGATATTGTTGTTCTTCCTGTGGGGTTGCTAAGCCATTCAGCTCCTTCCAGTTCTTCTCCTAACTTTGCCCCAGCGCTTAATGTGGTGGTTGACTGCGTGCTTCTGTATTGGTCAGCCTCTACAACAGTATCTTAGGGGACAGCGACACGAGGATCCTGTCAGTATGCACTTCTCAAGACCAGCAATAGTGTCTGGGTTTGGTGTCTGCTGATGGGATGGATCCATAGGTGGGGCAGTCTCTGGATGGCCTTTCCTTCAGTCTCTGCTCCTAATCCAGAATTGCTTCTGTCAAAGTAAATGCAGGGGAAAGGTAATCTTAATCAATAATTACTTTTTTCACAGTATTGGATGATAGGAAAGTCTGCAGGGTATTTTTTGATTGATGATTGATATCTGAAGATCCAGTTCACTATGGGTAATGCCACCCCTAGCCTGCTGGCCTTGGGTGTAATAAAACAGGATGAATAAGTCATGGGAGCAAGCTGGTAAGCAGCACACGCCCATGGACTCTATCAGCTCCTGCCTCTGTTTCCTTGTGTGTTTTAGTTCCTGTCTTCAGTTCCATAATTGATAGGCTGTAACATGGAACTGTAAGGTCTCTTGGCTATCATAATTTTATCACCACAATAGAAACCTAAAACATTTGCACAGTGCTCTTAGAAAGACACTATAAGACAGCATTTTCTGTTTTTCTTTTTTAACAATAAAGATCTATATGTAAAGGTTAACAAGAAAGCAAGGACAGCAGGGACTAAGAGAGACAATGAAGGTCCAATGTGAGCCTATCTTGGAAAGGTAAACAGGGATTTGGTGGAAATGGAGAGAGTGACAGTCCTAACCTCACTTTTCTTTCATTTGGATCAACATAGTCATAGGACTTAAAGTAATGTAGTGTATCCACATAGTCTTCAGTTTTACTTACTTGGTGTATTTGAAGTTATTCTTAGTTCTCTAATGTTTTAAAAAGACTATTTCAATTTTAGTAATAAGGCCTCCTGAGATCGTTGATTAGCATTTCATTATATAACTGGTTGTCTAGAAGAATTTCTTCATCACAAAATATAGCAACACACTTTATTGACATGGGTGTCACTGGTAAGATTTGCTTCCATGTAAACTGAACTCAACTTTATGGAAACAAGGTACTCCTTGTTTCCATAAAAGTGAGTGGCTGGAGGACTTGTATGGGTCTATATAATACCTCTTTGAGCATGTATGGGTCTATATAATACCTCTTTGGTTTTTTTTCTTGGTGGATATTCCTTACCAAGAAAAGAAATTTATATGGCAAGAGTTCCTTTTACAACTAGGTCAAATCTCTTCACAAAGTCAATGACTCATTCTCTTGTGAAAACTAGAAGTGGAATCTGGCGCACATATACATGCTTGGAATATATTGCTCAACCGTAGAAAATGAATATTTCAAGTGGGTAAAGTCAAGATATTTTTTATCATAAATTTTTCGAACATAAATTCTCCAAGTTAGATAAATGGTTTTGAGACAGTGGATTTGGCTTAGGAAACAGTCAGGTTTTGTCAGTTAAGTATTTTCAGGGAAGCATTTTAAGATGGGCCAAGATTTAGTCAAGCAAGCAGAAGTAATATGAGAGATTGGTCAGTCCTTTAAAAGATATGAACCAGGGCCAAAAATAAAATTTGTTTCATCAAGCAAAGGTATAATGGACAATGACAATGTCAATGTTTTATAGTTCATGCTTTGAGAAAAGTAATAGATTAATAGAGAAAGTTTAGATTTTCTTATGTTCAAACAGGATATATTTCTAGAAACATTTTTCCTTGTATATCTATTTAAAATACAAATTTTTAATTACTAGTTTCATTATGTTTTACTAGCACTTTAATTTATAATAGATTTCTATTAAAATGTAATTATTATTACTTGGTATACTGCTGCTCTGCAAACATTTCCAAACAATTATTTGTTATCTTCCTTTTACATTTACACTTCACCAAAAGAAACAAACTAACAAACACAACAACAAATTATTCAGTAAGATGGTAACCATTATTTTCAGCTTGATAGTAAAATCATATTCCCACATGTTTTATTATTCTGTTGAAGGGTATCCATGTCAGGTCTTTTCAATAATAGTGATCTGTATATTCACAAAAGAACTATGTAAAGTATATTACAGAATCTGGAACTTAATCTAATCCACTGAATTGTGGAATGAAGGGAAAGAAGGCACAAAGCTACCTATCTATGACGTATTTACATAGCTAAAACATTTCTCATATTATAAAAACTTCAGCTACTTCCTTCAAGCTTAACGTTCATCTATATTTGAAATAAGAACTGGGAAAGGGATAAAAATTCAAAGAGCAGAGGAAACATATTCTGTTACAAATTGAAAAGGAAACCTTAACAGACTGCTCTCCTGTCAGCACTTTCTTCTGCCTCAGTAGCATCAGTTTGTGTAGGAGAACAGCCTCTCTTCTCCAGTTGTTCTCAGCATCTAACTGCTGGAATAAATTATTTAGGAATTCACTTGCGTGCATGCTGAGAATGGTCTATAAGTGCCAATCTGAATCATATATTTGAACTGTATTCTATATATTTCAACTTGTTTTAAAATGAGATTTTTAAAACATCAACATAAATATACATATATGTATATGTGTGTGTATACACACACACACACACACACACACACACACACACACACACACATACATCAAAAATAAACTTATCCTTTTCTGGGGTTCCTGTCTGGCTACTGAAGATGACCTCTTCAGGTTCCATATCCTTGTAGTTGGAAGTCACAGAAAAGGTCACCTGATTGATTATTGGGCACCAACCTTATTCCAGGTCTCAGACTCCTCCTGAAGATGCCCCCTCATCCCTGTCAATTGTTGATTTCCATTCATTTTCACAGCCAAGTAGTCATTTCTCCTGTTCTTCCCCATACTTGATCCTGAATCTCCCATTCCCCTCACCATCCCTGCTCCTTCCCAGTTAACTGCCTCCTTCTGCCTCTTGTTTTAGTCCCCCTTCTAGTGAAATTCAAGCTTCCTTGTTTGAACCTTTCTCTTTGTTGAACTTCTTTGTGTCTGTGGAAACTTAGTACCTATATTTTATGGTTAATATCCACTAATACATGAGTCCTTTTGATACTGGATTACATCACTCAGGATGATATTCTCAAGTTCCATCCATTTGCCTGAAAAATTCATGTCTTGGTTTTTAATATTCCATAGTGTAGATGTACCACATTTTCTCTATGCATTCCGTAACTGAGGAACATTTATGTTGTTTCCAGTTTCTAGCTATGATGAATAAAGCTGCTACTAATCTGGACCCTTGGGGCTCTCAAAGTCTGAACAACCAACCGAAGAACAAACACAGGTTGGACTTAAGGCCTCACTGCTAATATGTAGCAGATGTGCAGCTTGGTCTTCATATGGGTCACAAGTAACTGGAACAGGGGCTATCCCAAAAGCTTTTGCCTGTAAATTTGAAGAAGGAAGCTTTTGCCACTCTTGAAGTGGATAATCTTGTTTATAGCCATAGATTCTGAACTTCAGTGACCTGTTGAAAGACATTCTGCTAGACAATTGGTCCAAAGTAGCAAAACTCTAGTAAAAGACGCCTGGGGGAAGCAAAAGGAGGTAGTAAGGCCTTCCCAAGGGACTTTTGGAAATTAAAACAAAGTCTGATATTTATTGGTTTAGTTGTATTCAACCATTTTGGGGTCCATGAGAATTACACAGATCCAAAGTTACAGTTTTGTGTGCCAGTAATGACCTTCTGCTTAACAAACATCCACCACTCTGTTTAAATAAAGAAATTAATAATGGTAATAATAATAATAATAATAATAATAATAACAATAATAATAAAGTGTATACATTTATAAGAAATTTTTGAAAATATTTTTACAAGTAAAGTATGGGTAGTATATACAGTTTTTTAATATAAATTAATATTGACATGTTTTCTTTGGATCACATCCTTCTAATGTAAAACACAAGGGAAAGACAGTTGGGGAGGTTTTAAAAGTTATGAGTACTTTGCTTTTCTTTCAGATAAATGAGGTTTACTTTCCAGAACCCACATTAGACATCTCTCTCTCTCTCTCTCTCTCTCTCTCTCTCTCATTTGTGTGTACATGCATGAATTTAAAAAACAATTAAAATAAGATATAGTGTTATAAAGAAATAAAAATGAAAGATTTCTGCAGATACCTATAGCCAAAATGGCAGAGCTTTGGAAAACCCATGGAAAAGTGTAGGAAGGATTGTAGTCACCAGAAGGTATCAAGGACACCAGGGGAACACAACCCAGAGAAACAACTAACCACTACTCATATGGTCTCACAGAGACTGAAGGAGTAATTGGACCGGTATGGTGTAAGCTTGGTCACATAAACAGATATAATGGTTTTGTAGCTTGGTCTTGTGGAACCTCTAACATTGGCAGTGTCTCTAACTCTTCTGCATGTCTCAGGACCCTTTTCCTCCTCCTGGATTACCTCATCCAGCCTTAATAAGGCGTTTCGTACCTAGTCTTATTATAACTTGTTATGCTTTCCTTGTTTGATATTTCTGAAAGTCCTGCTCTTTTCTGAAAGGAAATGTAGGAGGAATGTTCCTAGATGAAAAGTGTGGAGGGAACCGAAAGAGATGGGGGAAGGAGAAACTATGATCTGTATGCAATTCATGACAGAAAAGAAAATCATAAATGAGTGAAAGGGAAACTAGAACTACTGGTGTAAAAGGAGTGAAGACTCCTTCTTTAAAAGGGGAACAAGAATACCCTTGGCATGGAATAGGGAGGCAAAGATTAAAACAGAGGCAGAAGGAACACCCATTCAGAGCCTGCCCCACATGTGGCCCATACATAGACAGCCACCCAATTAGACAAGATGGATGAAGCAAAGAAGTGCAGGCCGACAGGAATCGGATGTAGATCTCTCCTGAGAGACACAGCCAGAATACAGCAAATACAGAGGCGAATGCCAGCAGCAAACCACTGAACTGAGAACGGGACCCCCGTTGAAGGAATCAGAGAAAGGACTGAAAGAGCTTGAAGGGGCTCAAGATCCCATATGAACAACAATGCCAAGCAACCAGAGCTTCCAGCGACTAAGCCAGTACCCAAAGACTATACATGGACTGACCCTGGGCTCCAACTGCATAGGTAGCAATGAATAGCCTAGTAAGAGCACCAGTGGAAGGGGAAGCCCTTGTTACTGCCAAGACTGAACCCCCAGTGAATGTGATTGTTGTGGGGAGGGTGATAATGGGGCAAGAATGGGGAGGGGAAGCCCATCTAGAAGGGGAGGGGGAGGGGCTAGGGGGATGTTGGCCCGGAAACCCGGAAAGGGAATAACAATCGAAATGTAAATAAGAAATATTCAAGTTAATAAAGAAAAAAATGGCTGGCAGAGAAAAAATAAATAAAAAAAATTTTAAAAAAGAGTGAAGAATGGAAGGGCAGGGTAGAAGAAGGGACATGGGGAGGGATAACAAATGCTAAAGGCCATTTGAAAAGCTATATTACACCTACTATGTATATACTTATGAAAATGTAGATATAGATGAAAGGAAGCTAAATGGAATAATCATATAATAAAGGTGGAAATATTCCAACTAGACACCATATAATAACAATTACAAAAACAGTACAAGTTACATTTTCCCCTTGGGAAAGGAGTCTCATTGATTGCCCCAGACACAAGCTGATGCAAATGTTATTGGTTACCTTCCTCAGATTAATTATAAAATGATTAGATACTGTTGAGGAAGAAACCATATACTCACAGCATATAACACAGATAAATGTAGTTGGTACTCAACTGAAATTTTCATCCAAGATGGTTAGACTTCATAGTACTGGAATATACCATACAGGCTACTAGAGGAGTTAAATGAGCATCATTCTCTCACAGGTATGAATCTCTGAACATTCATTCATAGCACAGCTATGAGGTATATACAGGTGTAATAACCTACCTACAATGTATGTCCATAGGTGCAATAGTAACATAGATGTGAGAGGGAAAATAAAGCATATTTTATTGTATTTAAAGTCCAGTGCAAAAGATAGAACCCATTCCTAAATTTGGCAATGACGATAGCAATCTGAGAGAAAAAAGGTCATGGGCCCAAGAGAAACTCTCTTATTATTATTATTCTGACAAATATGCATAATAATGCAATGACTCACAATGGCATATTGTTCTACAAATAGATCAGTATTTTGTTCAAATCTCAGGAAATCATTTTATTTTTGCAATAGATTGCAATTAACACATCTTCATACCAGATGAAGAGAGGGAATGGGGTTTCTTTGTAATACTACCTCTCTTCAAAATTCACATCTCTATTTAGAAGAGTAGATGGAAAGACTTTAAGAGCCAGAGGTGCTGAATTATTTTAAGGAAGCAGAAATTTTCAGAAACAAAATGGCAGACACATCCATAGGGTCCACATCAGAGGGTCTGTGACAAGCACAAGGCCTTCACAAACTAGGTGAAATACTCAGCATCAATGAGAAGAAGTCGTCATGAATGAACATAGAGTTGTACTTGGGATCAAGAATTTTAGCTACGGTAGCAAAATCAATAAAATGAGACCAAATTTATTAATCACACTTCATAAAAGTTCCTATGCTCATAGTCATTGGGTGATATAATTCAGACTCCATGTTCTCTTTAAGCGGTTTCATTTTTTATAATTATAGATTTTCATCACAATCTTTCCATTCCTGCACCATTCCCAGATACATTTAAATTCATCTTTCTCTTTAAAATATATAAGATTAAATAAAGAAGGCTATTAAAAATACATACAGTGCAGTAACCTACTACTCCTGTGTTTGAGACCTATTTGGTGATGCCGTTGATATATTGAGTTTCCCACCATTTAAGTAAATTAAATTTTCTTATCCTAGAGAATAGAAAGGAGGTTCCTGGCTGAGGGGGGGGGTAGGGGATGTCTTTGTGTTTATTTTTTCTTGTCAGTGCTGAGCTTTGTGCATATTTTGTGTATTTGTCACAGTTTCTATGGGTTCATATTTTCATCATCTTCCTCTGTCCAGAACACATTTACTTAATGTCCTCTACCACCTCTTTCTCTGACAATTTGGTGTGTTAATTTAAGTGAGAGAAATAGCATGAATTTGAGTATGGAGGGAGGGAGCATCTGGGGTGAGTCAGAAGAAAACAAAGAATGTGACTTAAAATACTATATAATGTCATAATACATTTCAAATGTAAGAACAAGTATATGCTGACTGTCAGAATAGTAGGAACAAAGTAAAGAAAAATAGAAGAGTTAAGATAAAATGAAAGAGAGAAAAATATATACAAGAAACTCTTAAATGATACGCACATAAAAGAACACGAAAATAAAAGTAGTTTTTTTTGGGAGGAAGAACGATTTCAGAAGCAAATGGGGGTATTTGTGTAGGAGGAATGTGTGAAAAAATGACTAAATTTCATTACATACATGTTTGAAATTGGAAAATGATAAATAGGAAATCAGACAATAGGAAAATCAAACTACCATATAGCTAATCAAAGAACAAGTGTTAATTTTGACTTTATTGTAGAGTTAGACTGTGAAAAAAGATGGGAACTCAACATTTACTGTATCTTACTTTTCATATTAATGATGTAACGATGTAACAAACAGGAATGTTCATGTCTAAAAGAAAGAAAAGGAATGAAAAGCTTCTTGCAGTTTATAGAATATACAATAGAGTACAGAACAAACTAAAAAGGCAAACTAAAAATGCAAATTTCTAAGTTGTGACAAATGTCTGAGTCTGAACTTTTCCTAAGATGGATTGAATAGTTTTTATTTTTTTACATTCTACTAACCACTTAGATGTGAGCTAGAATATTACATCTACTCAGATTCATCTGTTAAATAAATAAAATCTCTTCCATATATGCTATGTTTTTATAGTGCTTTGCTTCAAGTGCATATCATATTCATGATTTTTTTTTAGTTTTTTTGTCTTTTCCTAGTATAATTTCTAGGTATGATTCATTAATAAGTATGTTTGCACATACTCTTTCATTTAGACAACCTAGTCCTTAAAAGTCCCTTAGAACACTGAAATCACGTTGTATATTTTAAAAGAAATAATAATTATCCAAAAAATAGAAATAAGAAGGCCTCCATTCCACAAGTATATAGATATTATAAATTATCCTTTTACACTTTAAGAAGCAAAATCACATTAACTTAAATCTCAAGAATAAATTCCTGCAATACAAACTTCTAGAGAAACCATAAAAGGACATTTTGGACTGCTATGGGAATGATATATGTGATTTTTAAAATTCATGGATCCCCTGTGAGTTATATTATTGCTCTAAAGAGTGTGTGGGCAACCATTTTGCTTCGCAGAGCATAGCAAGTGTTAGTTTTGATATGTGGCTTAGTCCTTTACTATCTCTAAGACCATTTTTCTTCACACATGCAGCTATAACCTTTGAGTATCTCTAAAGTGTTCCTAATGTAATATTCCTTGAATTAAGGAGCTGAGAGCTGAATGAGAAGTATTCAAGGAGAAAGATGCTTAACATAATATGATTCTTAGCTCAAATATTTGCTCATTCATAGCTATAAAGAATCCCAAGACAACTGACCTGGAGGTCAGGGTAACAAGTCCCATTTTATAGAGAAGGATGATTTGAAGCTATAAAAGAATACCCTATAGGTCATCCTTTCTCAACAAAAGTAGTTTTAAAGCATAGTAATCATTGACCCATTTGACACAATTTTTTGGATGGTTTGACTATTACATGTTTTCAAAGGCCCAGAGAATACGGGAATGTAGAGTTCATATCCTTGTACTTCACCAGTATATGATTCAGCAAGCATTGATGATATCCTTCTGCTGAAAAGGACACTAAGAATCTTTCCATTGTGATAATTGATCAGAAATAAGGCAAGTCTTCTTTTTGTTTCCAGACCATACTTTGTTACTTATAAGGCAAAATAAAGTGGCAAATTTAAAACTTTTTTTTCTTTTTAACTGTGTATGATAACCAAATATTTAGGCCCTAAAGGAACATTAAAAATGTGGAGTGGTTTTCAGGGGTAGACAGAATTTGCATTTAAAGATAAGGATACTATTCTGATTTTATCTCTCTTAAGTATATTAGTTACTATTTTGTCAGTGTGATGAATATCTAGAAATGTCTTAAGGAAGTAGCTAAGATTTCTGTTGAGTTATCATTTTAATCCACAAAATTTGGCCTGGAATGGCGATATGTTCAGTTTGAAGATTCTGAGTTTGTGGTTCAGTTCCATGGATTCACAGTGAACCAGAAGTCAAGAATATAGTGGTCCTCAACCTGTGGGTCATGACTCCCCTTGGCATTAAAACAATACCTCTCCAGCTATGGATGTACAACAAGGCCATCCTCTGCTACACATGCTGCTAGAGCCATGAGACCCTCCATGTGTACTCTCCAGTTAGTGGTTTAGTCCCTGGGGCCTCTGAGGTGTCTTGTTGGTTGATCTTGTTGTCCTTCCTATGGATTGCAAACTCCTTCAGCTCCTTCATTCCATCTCTCTAACTCCTCCATTGGGGACCCTGTGCTCAGGTTGCCTGCGAGCATCCACCTATGAATTTGTTGTGCTCTGACAGAATATCTCAGGAGACAGCTATATCAGACTCCTGTCAGCAAGCACTTCTTGGCATTCACAGTGGTGTCTGGGTTTGGCGACTGTATATGGGATGGATCCACAGGTGGGGCATTGTTTGAATGGTCTTTCCTTCGGTCTTTGCTCCACACTTTATTTCTGTATTGTCATGCTTAAGTAAGGCTACTGATCTGTTTGAATTAATATTATACCAAACAATGTGCTAAAGTTGTTTATCAGGTTTCGGAGTTCTCTGGTAGTATTTTTGGGAACATTTAAGTGTACTATCATATAATCTGCAAGCAGTGATACTTTGACTTATTTTCCAATTTGTATCATTTTGACCTCCTTTGTCGTCTAAAAGCTCTGGCTAGAACATCCAGTGCTATACTGAATAGGTAGAGAGAGAGAGTGAGCAGTCTCATCTTATCTTTGGTTTTAATGGGATTGCTTTGAGTTTCTCTCCATTTAATTTAATGTTAGCTACTGGTTTGCTGTATACTGTTTTTACTAATATTTGTTTGGGTCTTCAATTCCTGATCTTTCCAAGACTTTTACCAGGAAACATCATTGAATTTTTGTCAAATGCTTTCTCAACATAAAATGGGATGATCATGTGTTTTTTTTTTCTTTGCAACTTTTATATAGTAGACTATCTTGATTTATTTCCATATATTGAACTATCCCTGCACCCCTGGGATGAAGACTACATGATCAAGATTTATGATCATTTGGATGTGTTTTTGGATTAAATTTTGGCATCAATATTCATAAGGGAAATTGGTCTGAAGTTCTCTTTCTTTGTAAGGTTTTTGTGTTATTTATGTATAAGTAGAATTATGGTTTCATAACATAAATGGAGTGGTGTTCCTGTTGTTTCTATTTCGTGTAATAGTTTGAAGACTATTGGTATTAGGTCTTCTTTGAAGGTCTGATAGTATTCTGGTCCTGGGCTTTTTTTTGTTGTTGTTGTTGTTGTTGTTGTTGTTGTTGTTGTTGTTGTTGTGAGACTTTTTTTTTTTATCTTTATTAACTTGGGTATTTCTTATTTGCATTTCGATTATTAATCCCTTTCCCGGTTTCTGGGCCAACATCCCCTAAGCCCTCCCCTACCCTTCTATATGGGTGTTCCCTCCCCATCTTCCCCCATTACCACCCTCCCCCAACAATCCTGTTCACTGGGGGTTCAGTCTGGCAGGACCAAGGGCTTCCCCTTCCACTGGTGCTTTTACTAGGCTATTCATTGCTACCTATGCAGTTGGAGCCCAGGGTCAGTCCATGTATAGTCTTTGGGTAGTGGCTTAGTCCCTGGAAGCTCTGGTTGTTTGGCATGGTTGTTCATATGGGGTCTCAAGCACCTTCAATCTCTTTCAGTCCTTTCTCTGATTTGGTTGGGAGACTTTTAATAACTGCTCCTATTTCTTTAGGGGTTATGGGACGGGTTTACATGGTTTATCCGATGCTGATTTAATTTTGGTACCTGGTATTTGTCTAGAAAATTGTCCATTTCCTCCAGATTTTCCAGTGTTGTTGAGTATAAGCTTTTGTAGTAGGATCTGATGTTTCTTTCAATTTCTTCAATTTCTGTTGTTCTGTCTCCCGTTTGATTTCTGCTTTGTCAATTTGGATACTGTCTCTCTGCTCTCTGGTTAGTCTGGCTAAGGGTTTATCTATCTTGTTGATTTTCACAAAGAACCAGCTCCTGGCTTTGTTGATTCTTTGTATAATTCTTTTTGTTTCTACTTGGTTGATTTCAGTCTTGAGTTTGATTGTTTCCTGCCTTCTACTCCTCCTGGATGTATTTGCTTCTCTTTAAAGGTTCTATAGCTTTCAGGTGTTCTGTCAAGTTTTTAGTGTATGCTCTCTCCAGTTTCTTTTTAGGGGCATTCAGAGCTATGAATTTTCCTCTTAGCACTGCATAAGTATGGGTATGTTGTGCCTTAATTTTCATTAAATTCTAACCGTTCTTTAATTTCTTTATTTCTTCCTTGTTCAAGTTACCATTGAGAGTTTTTCAGCTTCCATGTATATGTGGACTTTCTCTTGGCTTTGTTATTATTGAAGACCAATCACAGTCTGGTCTGATATGATAGGATGCATGGGGTTATTTTTAATCTTCTTGTATCTGTTGAGACCTGTTTTAAGACCAATTATGTGGTCAATTTTGGAGAAGGTACCATGAGGTGCTGAGAAGAAGGTATATTCTTTTGTTTTAGGATGAAATGTTCTATAGATATGTGTTAAATCCATTTGGTTCATAACTTCTCTTAGTTTCACTATGTCTTTGTTTAGTTTCTGTTTCCATGATCTTTCCATTGATAATAGTGGTGTGTTAAAGTCTTCCACTATTATTGTTTGTGGTGCAATATATAAGTTGAGCTTTAGTAACATTTCTTTTATGAATGTGTGTGCCTTTGCATTAGGAGCATGAATGTTTTGAATTGAGAGTTCATCTTGGTAGATTTTGACATTGACAAGTATGAAATGTCCTTCCCTGTCTTTTTTGATAATTTTTGATTGAAAGTTGATTTTACTCGATATTGGAATGGGTACACCAGCTTGTTTCTTGAAATTATTTGCTTGGAAAATATTTTTCAAGTCTTTTACTCTGAGGTAGTGTCTGTCTTTGTCACTGAGGTGTATTTCCTGCATGCAGTAAAATGCTGGATCCTGCTAATGTATCCAGTATGTTAGTTTATGTCTTTTTATTGGGGAATTGAGTCCATTTATAGTAAGCGATATTAAGGAAACTGATTGTAGTTTCCTGTTATTTTTGTTGTTGAGGTAGAATTATGTTTGTGTGACTATCTTCTTTTGGGTTTGTTAAAGGAAGATTACTTTCATGCTTTTTCAACTCTGTGTCTTTGAGTTTCCCATCTATTTTTTTTTTGTAGGGCTAGATTTGTGGAAAGATATTATTTAAGTTCGTTTTTGTCATGGAATATCTTAGTTTCTCCTTCTATGTTAACTGAGAGTTTTGCTTGGTATAGTAGCCTGGGTTGGCATTTGTGTTCTCATAGTGTCTGTATGAAATCTCCTCTTGATCTTCTGGCTTTAGAGTCTCTGGTTAGAAGAATGTCAGGGTGGGAGGTGGGTAGGGGTGAGTGGTTGGGGAGAGGGAATACCCTCATAGAAGAAG
Source organism: Rattus rattus (assembly GCF_011064425.1). Classification (NCBI taxonomy): domain Eukaryota; kingdom Metazoa; phylum Chordata; class Mammalia; order Rodentia; family Muridae; genus Rattus; species Rattus rattus. The sequence continues at coordinate 62,395,775 of NC_046157.1, read as the reverse complement.
AGGTAGGGGGATGCTATAGGGTTTGTTTTTTTTTTTATTTGGGGTTTTTTTTTTGGATTGGAAACCAGGAAGGGGAATAACATTTGAAATGTAACTTTAAAAATCAAATACAAATACATGTGAAAAAAAAAAAAGAAGTCTGGTGCAATATGATGTCTGCTTTTATATGTTACTTGACCTTTTTCCCTTACAGTTATTATTTGTTAGTTGTTTTGTGCATTTTAAGGTTTGGTTATTATGGGATGGAAGGGGTTACTTTTCTGATCCAGTCTATTTGGAGTTTTAGAGGTTTCTTGTATGTTCATGGGTATCTCTTTCTTTAGGTTAGGGAAGTTTTCTTCTATAATTTTGTTAAAGATATATTTTGGTCCTTTAACTTCAGATTCTTTGCTCTCTTCTATACCTATTATCCTTAGGTTTGGTCTTCTCATTTTTTTCTAGATTTCCAGTGTTGGTTTGGGTTAGGACTTTTTGCATTTTGCATTTTCTTTGATTGTTGTGTCAATGTTTTCTATGATATCTTCTGCGCCTGAGATGCTCTCTTCTATCTGTTGTATTGTGTTGGTGATGCTTGCTTCTATGACTCCTGATCTCTTTCCTAGGGTTGTCTCCCTTTGTGATCCCTTTATTGTTTCTCTTTCCATCTTTTAGATCCTGAATGGTTTTGTTTAATTCCTTACCTGTTTGGTTATATTTTCCTCTAATTATTTAAGGGGACTTTGTGTTTCCTCATTAAGGGCTTTTACCTATTTACCTGTGTTTCTCCATTTCTTTAACGGTGTTATTTAGGTTCTTCCTAAAGTTCTCATCCAAATTTTCCTTTTCTGGTGTAATGTGGTATCCAGGACTTTATGTAGTGGGAGGACTGGGTTCTGATTTTACTATGTAGCCTTGGTTTCTGCTGCTTACGTTCTTATGCTTGCCTCTTGCCATCTGGTTATCTCTAATGTTACCTGCCCTTGCTGTCTCTGACTGAAGCCTGTCCCTCCTGTGATCCTGGTTGTGTCTAAACTCTTCAGAGTCCACCTGTCTCTGTGATCCTCTGATCCTGAGATCCTGGGTGTGTCAAAGCTCCTTGGAGTCCAGCTGCTTCTGGGAACCTTAAATACTAGTATGAGCAAGTTCTTGAGATCCTCTTGTGTCAGAGCTTCTGGGAGTCAAGCTTTCTCAGGGTGTTTCAGGAGTAATTGTGGAGTCAGAGCCCTGGGTTTTCTCTGGGCACAGGTGCAAGATGGAAGGAACCCATGCCTCTGGCTTGCTGGGGATTTGTGGTTCCCTGGTTCCTGTAGGAGTCTCAGTTATGCTGGGTGTTGGGAAAGGTGTTATGGCCTCAATTGTGATCTTGTGTCAGAGCTCCAGTGCTCCTGGTTGTGACAAATCTTCTGGGAGTTAGGGGCTTTCTTTGCAATCCTATGACCCTGTGATCATGTGATCCTGGGCACTTTAGAGCACTGAGGAGTCAAACTCCTTCTGGGTATTGTAGAGTGGATGCAGGGCTAGCACCCCAGGTCTGCCCCAGGTGCAGGTACCCTAGAAGGAACCTGTGCCACTGGTTGGGCAGGAGTTTCTGCATACCCGGATCCTGAGGGGCCCAGCTACTCCAGGTGTTGGGGCAGATGTTTTGGCTTCCTCACCTCTGATTCTGGGTGTGTTAGAGCACCTGGGAGTTGTGCTTCCTCTGGGCGTTTTGGGTATGGGTGCAGAGTCAATGGCCAAGGTCTGCTCAGGGCACAGGTTCTGACTGGAAGGAGCATCAAAATAATTTTATGATTGGGGAACATGTCCCAGCATTAGGAAGGCTTAGAACCACTGCAGTAGTTCAAAAAAATAGAATTTCCTTTGGTCTTTTCCATAAATGTGCTTGTACAAAATAAATTTTAATAAACTTTTTTTGCATAACACCAGCATACTTTCTAGAGTTGTGTGTTGCTCAGTTTGTGATCAGTTTCAGCCTTGTGGGTAGCCAGCTCTCCTTTTCTCTTTGCATATCCTGCAGAGCAGATCTGAGAATAGAACTTCTTTGAAACTAACATGAATCTCACGCTAAGACTAATTCAAAGGTGTGTGTACTCTTTTCTCCCTTCTCTCCGCACATCATTCCAAGGCTGCTGGCTTTCTAATTTTAGATTAACTTACTTAAATAACCCTAGCACAAAAGTAAATCTCACCAAGCTTATTCAGCTTCTTTATAAAGTCATAGTATGTTTACTATTTTGCTAATAATTTTGCATAGTGGATTTATTGGATAACTTTACAAATTAACTATATTTAGTATTTATGTTGTAAGTAATAGAACAATAAGTATATCAGTTATTATACTAAAGCCATGCCGTGCCTAATTCTTATTTTAGCCATAATGATGAATATAGTATCCTTAGATGAGTGACAACTTTCAAATATCACTGGCTCTTCAATATCATACCAAGGAGAAGAGAGTACGAAGGTGCTCAAGGTAAAAAAAAAAAATAAATGGGGGCTGAGAATAGGAATATTTTCGCTATACATGTGAGGAAAAGGGTGTGACACAGTAGTCCAGAAGTAAAAAGCCAGATATGGTTTTGGGTGTCTATAACATAACACTGGATGGAACAGAGCCCGAGACTTCACTAGACAAGCAACCTAGGTGAAATAGATGTCAGTATTAATGAAGGGAATTTATCTTGGGCCAATAGGGTAGAAAGCAATACAAAAGACACTGAGTACTCTTTTCTGGTCTATTGTTATAGAAGAAGCAGAAACTATGCTCTCTCACACACACATACATGCACACACTTGAAAGTGAAATTTTTTTTTTTTTAAATAAAAAGAACAGGTAATCATTTAAAGGTGTGTGTACTTCTTTCTACCCACGGACTTATTTTGTTTTGTTTTGTTATGTTATGGTTTTGGTTTTTACTTATTTGCTTTATATCCAACTAACTACTCGCCTTTCAGTTAGCCCTCCCAAAGTACTTCCCCCATTCCCCTGTCCTCCTCTTACCAGATGGGGGCATTCCTGGCTATCTCCCCACCTTGACATGTCAAGTTTCTGCAAGGCTAGGAGCTTCCTTTCCCACTGACACCAGATAAGACAGGCCACCTAGATAAAAACATCACACAGACAGGTAACAGCTTTTGACAAGTCCCCACTCCAGTTGTTCACAACCCATATGGAGATCAAGCTGGATATTTGTTGTACAGGTCTGTCCAGTGTATGTTCTTTGGTTCATGGTTGAGTCTTGAATAGCACCAAGGGTATTCGGATTAGTTGATTCTGTTGATCTTACTGTGGAGTTCTTATTCTTTTATGGTCTACAATTCTTCCTCCCATTCTTCCACAAGAGTCCCCAACCTCCATCCATTCTTTGGGTCTGGATAGATGTATCCGTCTGAGTCAGATGCTGTGTGGAGCCTCTCAGAGGACAGCTGAGCTAGACTGCTGTCTGCAAGCATAACAGATTATTATTAATAGTGTCAGGAATTAGTGGTTGGCCATGGGATGGGTCTTAAGTTGTGCCAGTTATTGGTAGGCCATTCGTTAAGTCTTTGCTCCACCCCCAATCCCCACCTTTCTTATAGACAGGATAAGTTTGCGGCTGTGGGACCATGAAAGGCTGCCTGGTCCCTGGTTGACCAAAGGTTAGGAAGCCTGGTAACCCTGAAGGGATGGTAGGAGTTTTCTCTGACTCCCTGATACCAGGCTGCTGTCTCTAGTCACAGCTCTCCATAGATTTGTGTCCATCAGTCACATAAGGGCAATGCCCAAGCCTCTCCACAGGTAGAAGATGTGTGTGACCACAGGCCAGTAGGCTCAAGACAGATCTCCATTATAATGAGGTCCTAAAGGCCTGGAGGCTTAGCCAATAAACTTTCCTTTCCAGACCCTTCTCCCTGCAAAAGGTATTTAATCTCAGGCCCATCCTGAGAAGAGGGGTATGGTTCTACACATCTACTTTCCCACCAGGACAATAAATGCATTAAAACCATTTATTGTCTCTTTTCATTCAGATCTGCCATGAGGAGCCATAAAGAAGGCCTTGGTCTACAAAACTGCCATCTAATCTCCAATAGAAGGCCTCTCTGCAATACCAGACATGGCCACCACCAAATTAAGCTCAAGCCCTCCGAAGTCAAGAAAAAGACTCACCCTGCGGGACCAGCTTCTCCTTTCCACTATGCCCCCTCTGCCGGGTCTCCACTCTGTTCTCAGGTCTTCCGAAAATTCCAGTGGCACCTGGGTGTATGAGAACCAGAGAAGCAGATGGCCCTAGCCTCCTTACAGGCCCCAGCTGAGCCAGCTGTAGCTGTTCTGTGCCTCAGACTGTGCTTCCCCACCTCTGGAGCAGTGTCCCATGCCTTCCCTACAGTCAGATATCGACCTGGAAACAGCATGGAGTAAGTGATCAAACTTCCCACGTGAGGCCAAGCCATATGGCAGTGGGGATGCAAGACCCAAAATCCTACATGAGGTAAAAAGTTTTGTAGGTGAGTCGGTGTCCCTATAGCTCCCCTGGGGTTCTTGCCTGGCTACAAGAAGCAGCCTCCCTAGGCTCCATATCCCCGATCATGTGAGTCACAACTCAGGGCACCCTCATTGATTCTTGGGATCCTTTCTTATCTCAGGTCTTCATTTCTTCCTGAAGTTGTCCCCTACCCACCTCCACCTCCAGTCAGGGCAGATCTCCATTCCTTCTCATGGCCATCTGGCCATTCCCCCTACCTCTCTCAGCACCCAACCCCCGCACTCCCCACTCCCCTTCTTATTCCCTCTCCCACCCAATTCCCTCCCTCCATCTGCCTTCCAAAACCATTCCATTCCCCCTTCCAAGTGAGCTTCAAATGTTTTTGCTTTTGCCTTTCTTCCAGTCGAGCATCCTTGGGTCTGTGGAGTGTAGCATGGACATACTGTATTTCAATACCCATGGAAATTATGTTTTATTATCTAATTTTATTCATATCAGTGTTTGTTATATTTTATATCTCCAAACATTAACACAGGTTCCACTGATCACATGTAGTATTTCATTATCCTTTACCTCGTTTCTAAGCACATATTGATCACTGTAAGATAAAGCATGTCTAAGATTTTAGTACATTATGAAAGAAGACCTCAGTCAGGTATCCTCTGGGTGACTTTCTTCACTTGATACTATGCTTTGCACTTCTATTTGCTTTGTGGAAATGATCAAATTTTATTCTTCTTGTGTCTGAATATTATTTAATTTTTTATTATACCACATCTTTTTTCCCTACATTCTTCTATTGATAGTATCCATCTGATTTTAGATTCTGAGCTTTTGTGACTAACTGAAGGAAATAAGCACATGCAGATATCTGATATGCTAATTAAACATCCTTTGAATAATTATTCAGGCACTGTATAGTTATATGACTCAATAGATCTGTTTTCAATTTTTTTGAGGTTTCTCTATACTGTTTTCCATAACAGCTGTACTAATTAAGATTCCACACAACAGACTAATCATTTTGCCTATAACAAAGTCACTAATTAACAATGTATTTTTCTTGATAATAGCCATTATTAATGGCGTGAAATGAAAGTTCTATTTAGATTTAGTCTACATCTACTAGGTGGCCAATAATTTTGAGCATTTTTTCCATATATTTGTTCAGCTGAAAAACCTGACAGTAGATTTGTATCAATGTTTTTGAAATAAGTTATCTTCTTTTTAGATAACCAATTGCAATGTTTAATTATTCTTGTTACATCTTGTCATTAGTTGCCTACAGTTTGTAAATGCTTGTGGCCCCATGAAGTTTCTGCCTTCTAAATTAGCATGCTTATTATCATTTTAAAATTATTATTTGTTATTAATTAATGTATTTATTATCAATATATTTATTGTCATATGTTATATAAATAATGTGTTATTTATAATGATTATTACTGGCATTATTTTTTTAAGCAGCCATATTATTGTGGCATTATGGCACTAAGGTTGTCCTATTATATCTAGGGGAGACAGTCTCACAGGAAGCATCCTTCTTCCCTAGCTCTTAAATCTTTCTTCCCTCTCTTCGGCAATATTTTCTGAGGCTTTGGTACAAGCGTCGTGTTGTAGAAGGAAGCATTCACGCTCCATTCATGACCCTTTGTTCTCTGCATCTTGACGCTCCCTGAAATCATGTACACACTAGTGACATTAAGTGGACCTGGTAGCTTGTGTTTACGTATATGTATATGTATATGATGTATATGTATATGTATATGTATATGTATATGTATATGTATATGTATATGTATATGTATATGTATATGTATATGTATGAAACAATAATAAGAGTAAAAAAGAATTGATTTACAAGGGAGTAGAGGTATATGAGGAGGTAGAAGAAAGATAAGGAGGTTATATAACTATATTTTAACTAACAATAATTAAGAAGTAAATAAAAATGATATAGACTCTATCTGCTGGTTGCCTTTTGCAGCTCTTCGTGCATTTCAGGGAGACACTGGCATTTCTTACTGAGGAGCAGGAGACTGTTTCCTGTAGTACAGTAGGTTAGAAATGAAACAGTCAGAGGTATGGCATAACACAAGATAGCAAAGTTAATGAAAACAGGCAAAACAGCTGTATTTGTGCAGGATGTGGTATCAAAGGGAAGAGTAATACAGGACAAGTTCTGTGAACACAGGGATGAATTACCAAAATCAGCTCTGATTTTCAGTTTTACAAAGCAATGAATATATCTCATTTATGAGCCTTCTAAGTATATTCAAATATTAAAATGATAAAGTTTTAGAGGTAAAAATTCTTCGATAGAGTCTCTGCTCCCAGAACCCGTGGGAGAGATACCTTACCGCCTGGTCAGGTGGGCACTCCTGAGGCTGCAGAGCAGAAGAGACCACCAACACTGCCCACCCCTGCCCACATCCCTGGCCCAAGAGGAAACTGTATAAGGCCTCTGGGCTCCCGTGGGAGAGGGCCCAGGTGAGGCAGGAGCCCTGCCTGAGACACCGCCGGAACCTGAAGGAAACAGACCGGATAAACAGTTCTCTGCACCCAAATCCCGTGGGAAGGAGAGCTAAACCTTCAGAGAGGCAGACACGCCTGCGAAACCAGAAGAGACTGCTCTCTACACACATTGCTGATTCCAGAGGAAAACACCGGAGGCCATCTGGAACCCTGGTGCACGGAGGCTCCCGGAAGAGGCAGCGCAGATCTTCCCGGTTGCTGCCACCTCAGAGAGCCCGTGGGCAGCACCCCGCGAACGAACTTGAGCCTCGGGACCACAGGTAAGACCAACTTTTCTGCTGCAAGTGACCTGCCTGGTGAACTCAAGACACAGGCCCACAGGAACAGCTGAAGACCTGTAGAGGGACAAAACTACACACACAAAAGCAGAACACTCTGTCCCCATAACTGGCAGAAAGAAAACAGGAAAACAGGTCTACAGCACTCCTGACACACAGGCTTATAGGACAGTCTAGCCACTGTCAGAATTAGCAGAACAAAGTAACACTAGAGATAATCTGATGGCGAGAGGCAAGTGCAGGAACACAAGCAACAGAAACCAAGACTACATGGCATCATCGGAGCCCAATTCTCCCACCAAAACAAACATGGAATATCCAAACACACCAGAAAAGCAAGATCTAGTTTCAAAATCAGATTTGATCATGATGCTGGAGGACTTCAAGAAAGACGGAAGAACTCCCTTAGAGAACAAGTAGAAGCCTACAGAGAGGAATAAAAAAATCCCTGAAAGAATTCCAGGAAAACACAAACAAACAGTTGAAGGAATTAAAAATGGAAATAGAAGCAATCAAGAAAGAACACATGGAAATAACCCTGGATATAGAAAACCAAAAGAAGAGACAAGGAGCTGTAGATACAAGCTTCACCAACAGAATACAAGAGATGGAAGAGAGATTCTCAGGAGCAGAAGATTCCATAGAAATCATTGACTCAACTGTCAAAGATAATGTAAAGCGGAAAAAGCTACTGGTCCAAAACATACAGGAAATCCAGGACTCAATGAGAAGATCAAACCTAAGGATAATAGGTATAGAAGAGAGTGAAGACTCCCAGCTCAAAGGACCAGTAAATATCTTCAACAAAATCATAGAAGAAAACTTCCCTAACCTAAAAAAAGAGATACCCATAGGCATACAAGAAGCCTACAGAACTCCAAATAGATTGGACCAGAAAAGAAACACCTCCCGTCACATAATAGTCAAAACACTAAACGCTCAAAATAAAGAAAGAATATTAAAAGCAGTAAGGGAAAAAGAACAAGTAACATATAAAGGCAGACCTATCAGAATCACACCAGACTTTCTGCCAGAAACTATGAAGGCCAGAAGATCCTGGACTGATGTCATACAGACCCTAAGAGAACACAAATGCCAGCCCAGGCTACTGTATCCTGCAAAACTCTCAATTAACATAGATGGAGAAACCAAGATATTCCATGACAAAACCAAATTTACACAATATCTTTCTACAAATCCAGCACTACAAAGGATAATAAATGGTAAAGCCCAACATAAGGAGGCAAGCTATACCCAAAAAGAGGCAAGAAACTAATCGTCTTGGCAACAAAACAAAGAGAAGAAAAGCACACAAACACAACCTCACATCCAAATATGAATATAACAGGAAGCAATAATCACTATTCCTTAATATCTCTCAACATCAATGGCCTCAACTCCCCAATAAAAAGACATAGATTAACAAACTGGATACGCAACGAGGACCCTGCATTCTGCTGCCTACAGGAAACACACCTCAGAGACAAAGACAGAAACTACCTCAGAGTGAAAGGCTGGGAAACAACTTTCCAAGCAAATGGTCAGAAGAAGCAAGCTGGAGTAGCCATTCTAATATCAAATAAAATCAATTTCCAACTAAAAGTCATCAAAAAAGATAAGGAAGGACACTTTATATTCATCAAAGGAAAAATCCATCAAGATGAACTCTCAATCCTAAATATCTATGCCCCAAATACAAGGGCACCTACATACGTAAAAGAAACCTTATTAAAGCTCAAAACACACATTGCACCTCACACAATAATAGTAGGAGATTTCAACACCCCACTCTCATCAATGGACAGATCATGGAAACAGAAATTAAACAGAGACGTAGACAGACTAAGAGAAGTCATGAGCCAAATGGACTTAACGGATATTTATAGAACGTTCTGCCCTAAAGCAAAAGGATATACCTTCTTCTCAGCTCCTCATGGTACTTTCTCCAAAATTGACCATATAATTGGTCAAAAAACAGGCCTCAACAGATACAGAAAGATAGAAATAATCCCATGCGTGCTATCGGACCACCACGGCCTAAAGCTGGTCTTCAATAACAATAAGGGAAGAATGCCCACATATACGTGGAAACTGAACAATGCTCTACTCAATGATAACCTGGTCAAGGAAGAAATAAAGAAAGAAATTAAAAACTTTTTAGAATTTAATGAAAATGAAGGTACAACATACCCAAACTTATGGGACACAATGAAAGCTGTGCTAAGAGGAAAACTCATAGCGCTGAGTGCCCGCAGAAAGAAACAGGAAAGAGCATATGTCAGCAGCTTGACAGCACACCTAAAAGCTCTAGAACAAAAAGAAGCAAATACACCCAGGAGGAGTAGAAGGCAGGAAATAATCAAACTCAGAGCTGAAATCAACCAAGTAGAAACAAAAAGGACCATAGAAAGAATCAACAGAACCAAAAGTTGGTTCTTTGAGAAAATCAACAAGATAGATAAACCCCTAGCCAGACTAACGAGAGGACACAGAGAGTGTGTCCAAATTAACAAAATCAGAAATGAAAAGGGAGACATAACTACAGATTCAGAGGAAATTCAAAAAATCATCAGATCTTACTATAAAAGCCTATATTCAACAAAACTGAAAATCTACAGGAAATGGACAATTTCCTAGACAGATACCAGGTACCGAAGTTAAATCAGGAACAGATAAACCAGTTAAACAACCCCATAACTCCTAAGGAAATAGAAGCAGTCATTAAAGGTCTCCCAACCAAAAAGAGCCCAGGTCCAGACGGGTTTAGTGCAGAATTCTATCAGACCTTCATAGAAGACCTCATACCAAATATTATCCAAACTATTCCACAAAATTGAAACAGATGGAGCACTACCGAATTCCTTCTATGAAGCCACAATTACTCTTATACCTAAACCACACAAAGACCCAACAAAGAAAGAGAACTTCAGACCAATTTCCCTTATGAACATTGGACTTAAAAATACTCAACAAAATTCTGGCAAACCGAATCCAAGAGCACATCAAAACAATCATCCACCATGATCAAGTAGGTTTCATCCCAGGCATGCAGGGATGGTTTAATATCGGAAAACCATCAACGTGATCCATTATATAAACAAACTGAAAGAACAAAACCACATGATCATTTCATTAGATGCTGAGAAAGCATTTGACAAAATTCAACACCCTTCATGATAAAAAAAGTCCTGGAAAGAATAGGAATACAAGGCCCATACCTAAACATAGTAAAAGCCATATACAGCAAACCAGTTGCTAACATTAAACTAAATGGAGAGAAACTTGAAGCAATCCCACTAAAATCAGGGACTAGACAAGGCTGCCCACTCTCTCCCTACTTATTCAATATAGTTCTTGAAGTTCTAGCCAGAGCAATCAGACGACAAAAGGAGATCAAGGGGATACAGATCGGAAAAGAAGAAGTCAAAATATCACTATTTGCAGATGATATGATAGTATATTTAAGTGATGCCAAAAGTTCCACCAGAGAACTACTAAAGCTGATAAACAACTTCAGCAAAGTGGCTGGGTATAAAATTAACTCAAATAAATCAGTAGCCTTCCTCTACACAAAAGAGAAACAAGCCGAGAAAGAAATTAGGGAAACGACACCCTTCATAATAGACCCAAATAATATAAAATACCTAGGTGTGACTTTAACCAAGCAAGTAAAGGATCTGTACAATAAGAACTTCAAGACACTGAAGAAAGAAATTGAAGAAGACCTCAGAAGGTGGAAAAGATCTCCCATGCTCATGGATTGGCAGGATTAATATAGTAAAATGGCCATTTACCAAAAAGCGATCTACAGATTCAATGCAATCCCCATCAAAAATACCAATCCAATTCTTCAAAGAGTTAGACAGAACAATTTTGCAAAATTCATCTGGAATAACAAAAAACCCAGGATAGCTAAAACTATCCTCAACAATAAAAAAGGACTTCAGGGGAATCACTATCCCTGAACTCAAGCAGTATTACAGAGCAATAGTGATAAAAACTGCATGGTATTGGTACAGAGACAGACAGATAGACCAATGGAACAGAATTGAAGACCCAGAAATGAATCCACACACCTATGGTCACTTGATTTTTGACAAAGGAGCCAAATCCATCCAATGGAAAAAAGGTAGCATTTTCAGCAAATGGTGCTGGTTCAACTGGAGGTCAACATGTAGAAGAATGCAGATCGATCCATGCTTATCACCCTGTACAAAGCTTAAGTCCAAGTGGATCAAGGACCTCCACATCAAACCAGACACACTCAAACTAATAGAAGAAAAACTAGGGAAGCATCTGGAACACATGGGCACTGGAAAAAATTTCCTGAACAAAACACCAATGGCTTATGCTCTAAGAACAAGAATAAACAAATGGGATCTCATAAAACTGCAAAGCTTCTGTAAGGCAAAGGACACTGTGGTTAGGACAAAAGCGGCAACCAACAGATTGGGAAAAGATCTTTACCAATCCTACAACAGATAGAGGGCTTATATCCAAAATATACAAAGAACTGAAGAAGTTAGACAGCAAGGAGACAAATAACCCTATTAAAAATGGGGTTCAGAGCTAAACAGAGAATTCACAGCTGAGGAATGCCGAATGGCTGAGAAACACCTAAAGAAATGTTCAACATCGTTAGTCATAAGGAAATGCAAATCAAAACAACCCTGAGATTTCACCTCACACCAGTGAGAATGGCTAAGATCAAAAACTCAGGTGACAGCAAATGCTGGCGAGGATGTGGAGAAAGGGAACACTCCTCCATTGTTGGTGGGGTTGCAGACTGCTACAACCATTCTGGAAATCAGTCTGGAGGTTCCTCAGAAAATTGGACATTGAACTGCCTGAGGATCCAGCTATACCTCTCCTGGGCATATACCCAAAAGATGCCCCAACATATAAAAAAGACACGTGCTCCACTATGTTCATCGCAGCCTTATTTATAATAGCCAGAAGCTGGAAAGAACCCAGATGCCCTTCAACAGAGGAATGGATACAGAAAATGTGGTACATCTACACAATGGAATATTACTCAGCTATCAAAAACAATGACTTTGTGAAATTCGTAGGCAAATGGTTGGAACTGGAAACTATCATCCTGAGTGAGCTAACCCAATCACAGAAAGACATACATGGTATGTACTCATTGATAAGTGGCTATTAGCCCAAATGCTTGAGTTACCCTAGATGCCTAGAACAAATGAAACTCAAGACGGATGATCAAAATGTGAGTGCAGATCGCTCATGAGAGACACAGCCAGAATACAGCAAATACAGAGGCGTATGCCAGCAGGAAACCACTGAACTGACAACAGGACCCCTGTTGAAGGAATCAGAGAAAGAACTGGAAGAGCTTGAAGGAGCTCAAGACCCCATATGTACAGCAATGCCAACCAACCAGAGCTTCCAGGGACTAAGCCACTACCCAAAGACTATACATGGACTGACCCTGGACTCTGACCTCGTAGGTTGCAATGAATATCCTAGTAAGAGCACCAGTGGAAGGGGAAGCCCTGGGTCCTGCTAAGACTGAACCCCTAGTGAACTAGACTGTTGGGGAGAGGGCAGCAATGGGGGGAGGGTTGGGAGGGGAACACCCATAAGGAAGGGGAGGGGGGAGGGGGATGTTTGCCCGGAAACCGGGAAAGGGAATAACATTCGAAATGTGTATAAGAAATACTCAAGTTAATAAAAAAAAAAAAAGTGTTACTAAAAAAAAAAAAAAAATTCTTCGATAGAGGTTATAACCAAGAAAATTCTAAGCACATGGACATTGCTCAAATCCCTTCTTTTAACCTCAGGGAGATCAAATACATTTCTATAGTTTTTGTATTCAGTTTAACAAGTGGGTTTTTAAATAAATTTTTAAAACTTTATTTTAGGGTTCCCATGAAAATTAAATTAAGACTTTATTTTCTTAATAATTTTTATACACAAATTATGTTCTCAGATCCATCCAGGAAACCTCCCAAAATATAGAAAGAGATATTTTTCTTCTACAAAAATCTAAACTAACCATTTACTCACAAGGAAAAGTTGAGTTATCATCACTGCTTTGTTTTAGTAAATTTGAATTTCTGTCTCAGTTTTACCGTAATGTAAATTCATAGTCTAGAGAAATTCATGCTTTCTAAAGGTATAAAAACCATGTATGAGATGAAAGATTAATGTTTATTAGTAAAAGTTTATTAAATAAACCAATGAACTGGAATATTATATGGAATACGAGTTATTAAATTCTGTTTAAATTAACATTATATTTCCCTTTTCCTAGTATATTCCTGTGCAGCATATTCTAAACACATTTGTGAACTTTATCTTAAAAAAATAAAATAATGAATGTAATTGTTCTCTAAAAAAAGATAAATTAGTAACAAATTATTTTCAAAAAACATGTAAGTGATAAATAAATTATAAATGAGAGTATAAGTCATCAAGAAAATATTTTAATTAATATTTTAGAATATATAATTAGACCTACAAGGTAATAGTTTTGAAACAAAATTTAGAGTCAAACATGTTTCGTTCTTTTTTATTTTATATTTTATTTTATTTATTATTTCCATTTCAAATAACATTTTACAAATCTTGTTGAATGTAAAAAAAAAACTCCTTACAAAGAAAAATAACTATTAGCATAAACATAATTTTCAGAGGGAAAGGAAAACATAACATTTGTAAAGAAAAAACATATATTTCTCATATTATACTTTTTTGTTCTGTATTTTCTTCATTATGTTTGGGATGGTATGCTGCTGCATCTTTCTTCTTTTCTTCCTCTTCCTCTTCCTCTTCTTCTTTCTCTCTCTCTCTCTCTCTCTCTCTCTCTCTCTCTCACACACACACACACACACACACACACACACACTTTTTTATTTATTCACTTTATATCTCTTTGCTGTCTTTCCTCCAGGTCCTCTGTTCCCACACTTCTTCACCTGTCTCCTCTGCCCTCTCCTCTGAGAGAGTAGAAGCCAAAACTGGGTATCCTTCAACCCCGGTACATGTAGCCTCTACATGACTAGTGCTTTTCCCACTGAACCAGACATGACAGCCTATAAAGGAAACAGGCTCTACAGCTAGGCAACAGCTTTAGTGACCGCCCCAACTCCAGTTGTGCTGAACCTTCAGGAAGACCAAGCTGCACAGGTGCTGCATATGTGTGTAGTGGTCCTAAGACTAGCCTGTATTTGCTCTTTGCTTGGTAGTTCAGTGTCTGATATCCCCCAAGGGTCCAGGTTAGTTGACTCTGTTGATCTTCCTGTGGAGTTCCTATCCCCTTCTGGTCTTAAACCTTTCCCTAAATTTTCCATAACAATCCCCAAGTTCTGTGCAATATTTGGCTGTGGGTTTGTGCACCTGTCTGATTCAGCTGTTTGGTAGAGCATCTCAGAGGACAGTCATGCTCAGCTCCTGTCTGCAAGCATAGCAGAGTAGGATAGTAATGATAGGATTGATGCTTAACCATGGGATGGGTCTCTGGTTGAGCTGATTAGTGATTGACCATTCCCTTAGTATGCTCCATCCAACATCCCTGCATTTCTTGCAGAGAAGATAAATTTGGGGTTGAGAATTTTGTGGGTGGGTCGGTGTGCCTATCACTCCACTGGGGGTCCAGCCTGGATACAGTAGGTAGCATCTTCAGGTTCTATATCCCCACTGCTGTGAGTCTCAACTAAGGTTACCTCCATTGAATCTTGGGAGGATTCACTTTCCCAGGTCTCTGGAACATACTAGTCATCCCCTCTGTTTTTCTCCCCACACCTGATCCCGAAGCCCCATATTCCCCATATTCCCTTTCCAATCCCTTTTGGATTTCAATTCTCTCCCTTCCATCTGCCTCCTGCAAATATTTTATTCCTCCTTCAAAGCGAGATTCAAGCATTCTCTTTAGTTTAGCTTCTTTGAATCTTTGGAATGTAGCATGTGTATTCTGTATTTTATGGCTAACATCCACTTATAAGTGAGTAAATACCATTTATGTGCACTCAGAATAATATTCTCTAATTTCCATTTGCCTGCAAAATTCATATCTTTGTTTTTAATACTTGAATAGCATTTAATTGTATAGATATACCACATTTTCTTGAACCATTATTCATTTGGGGAACATCCATGTTGTTTCCAGTTTCTAGTTATTAAGAGTAAAGCTGCTATGAACATAGTTGAGCAAGTGTCCCTGTTGTATAAAGAGGCATCTTCTAGGTATATGCAGAGGAGTGGTATCTCTAGGTCTCGGGGTAGAACTATTCCCACTTTTCTGAAAACCAGTCAAATTGATTTCCAAGTGGTTGTATAAGTTTGCATTCCCACCAGGAATAGGGTGTCTTCCCTGCTCCACATACTTGCCAGGATGGATATCACTTGAGTTTTTGATTTTAGCCATTCTGATATTTATAAGATGAAATGTCAGAGCCATTTTGATTTGAATTTCCCTGATGACTAAGGATGTTAAAGAATTCTCAGGGTTGATTTGATTTGCATTTCCCTTATCACTAAGGACTTTAAAGGTTTCTTTTCAGTACTTCTCAGCCATTTGAGATTCTTCTATTGAGATTTCTCTCTTTACTTCTGTATCCCAACTTTAATTGGATTATGGGGATCGTTGCTGTCTAGCTTCTTGAGTTCCTTATAAATTTTAGAAATTAGCCTTTTGTCAGATGTAGCGTTTATATAGATTCTTTCCTAGTCTGTGCGCTATGGTTTTGGGCCAATGACAGGGTCCTTTGCCATACAGAAGTTTTTTAGTGAAATGAGGTCCTATTTATCAG
The DNA here is from genome assembly GCF_011064425.1 of Rattus rattus. NCBI lineage: Eukaryota > Metazoa > Chordata > Mammalia > Rodentia > Muridae > Rattus > Rattus rattus. Next base: position 62,379,746 of record NC_046157.1, on the reverse strand, counting down.
CTGTGGGTTTTATAGCCTGAGTCATTGTGTTCTGTTCAGGAAATTTCCCCCTGTATCAAGTGCAAGCCTATACCCCAGTTTCTGTTTTATTAGATTTAGTGTATCCTATTTTCTGTTGAGGTCTTTGATCCACTTAGACTCTAGTTATATGCAGGATTATAGATATGGATCTATTGCATTCTTTTACCTGCAGACATCCAATTAGACTAATACCATTTATTGAAGTTATTTTATTAAAGAGAGATTTGGAAACAAGGCAAATTTTGGGAGTGAGAGATATAAGTTAAGCATACTTTGAGAAGTTCTTTATATAATTGTTGTTGTTGTTGTTGTTGTTAACTTTTTTCACAGTCCAGTCATTATCCTCCTCCTGTTCTGCCCTCTTATAGTTCCTCATCCCATTCCCTGTCCCATGTATCCAAGAAGATGTCCCCACATCCTCACACCCTCTGCCAGACCTCTCCATAAGACACTTTTTTAGCCATTGTATAGTTTTGCCTCCTTTGTCAAAAATCAATTGTTGGTAGGTGTATGGGTTTATTTTGGAGTCTTTCATTTGATCCATTTAATCAAAGTCTATTCCTATAGCAATACCATGAAGTTTTTATCACTATTGCTCTGTAGTACAGCTTGAGGTCAGGAGTGGCGATATCTCCAGAAGTTCTTTTATTTTTCAGAATTATTTTAGCTTTTCTGTTTCATTTGTTGTTCTTGTTGCTTTTTCATATGAAGTTGAGGATTGGTCTGTCAAGTTCTGTAAAGAACTATGTTGCAATTTTGTTCAAGATTGCATCAAATCAGTAAATTGCTTTTGGTAAGATGGTTATTTTTACTATGTTAATCCTACCGATGAACATGGGAGATCTTTCCATCTTCCTCAGTTTCTTCCTTTATCAACTTGAAATTATTGTCAAAGATGTCTTTCATTGTTTAGTTAGGGTTGCCCCAAGATATTTGATATTATGTGAGACTATTGTAAAATGTATTATTTCCCTAAATTCTTTATGAGACTGTTTACATTTGTATAAAGAAGGCTGTTGCTCCTTCTTTAAAAGGGGAACAAAAATACCCTTGGCAGGGAATAGGGAGGCAAAGTTTAGAACAGAGGCAGGAGGAACACCCATTCAAAGCCTGCCCCACATGTGGCCCATACATATACAGCCACCCAATTAGATAAGATGGATGAAGCAAAGAAGTGCAGGCTGACAGGATCCGGATGTAGATCTCTTCTGAGAGACACAGCCAGAATACCGCAAATACACAGGCGAATGCCAGCAGCAAACCACTGAACTGAGAACGGGACCCCCATTGAAGGAATCTTAGAAAGGACTAGAAGAGCTTGAAGGGGCTTGAGACCTCACAGGAACAACAATGCCAAGCAACCAGAGCTTCCAGGGACTAAGCCACTACCTAAAGACTATACATGGACTGACCCTGGGCTCCAACCTCATAGGTAGCAATGAATAGCCTAGTAAGAGCACCAGTGGAAGGGGAAGCCCTTGGTCCTGCCACACTGAACCCCCAGTGAGAATGTTGTTGGGAGGGAGTGGGAGGGAGGCTGGTAATGGGAGGAGGATGGGGAGGGGAACACCCATAGAGAAGGAGAAGGGGGAGGGGTTAAGGGGATGTTGGCCTGGAAACCAAGAAAGGGAATAACAATTGAAATGTAAATAAGAAATACCCAAGTTAATAAAGATGAAAAAAAAGAAGAACAAGAAGGCTATTGCCTTTTTAGTTATTTTTTTTTTAATCCAGTCACTTTGTTGAAGGTGGCATGAGCTGAAGGAGGTCTTTGGTAGAATTATTGGCATCACTTAGGTATAGTGTATCATCCACAAATAGTGATGCTTTGCAGCCTACTTTCCATTTTTTATTTCCTTGATCTCCTTTAGTTGTCTTATTGCACTGGCTAGAACTTAAGGTGCTATGATGAATAGACAGGAAGAAAGTGGGCAATCTTTTCTTGTTCCTTATTTCTTTAAGTTTCTTTCCATTTAACTCAATGTTGTTACTGGCTTGCTGTATATGGTTGTTTATTATGTTTAGTCATGTACATTGTATCCTTGATCTAAGGCTTTTAACATGAAGAGCTGTTAGATTTTCACGGCTTTTTCAGCCCCTAATGGGATGATTATGTGATTCTTTTTTGTTTCAGGATGCTATATTACTTTGCTGGATTTTTGCATATCGAATCGTCCCTGTGTCCCTGAGGTGAACCCTAGTTCCTCAGGATGGATGATGTTTTTCATGTGTTCCTGGATTCTGTTTGTGAGTATTTTATTGAGTATTTTTGCATCAGTATTTATAAGAAAAATCAGTCTGAAGTTCTCTTTCTTTTTTCAGTCTTTGTGTGCTTCAGCTATCAGGGTGATAGTGGTGGCCTCATAGAATGAGTTTGGCATTGTTCCTTCCATTTCTATTGTGTGGAATAGTTTATTGATACTATCTCATCTTCGAAAGTCTGGTAGAATTCCACACTAAAACCATCTGGCCCTGGTTTTTGGTGATTGTGTTCTTTCTAGGGCCTTTAGCCAGCAGTGTAGCTTTGGTTCCTGGATGTGCCTACTATAGTAGGTATTGGGATGGGGTTAACCTCAGTGATTCTGATGTAGCAGTCCTATGATCAGTATCCATGGCCTGTGTGGCTCTTGATCAGCAGGTATGAAGAGGTGAACTGAGATATGGTAGGAAACCGGGGGTATAGAGGGCATAGTAGAGTACTTGGAGCAGCTCAGGTTTCCTGGACAACTCAGCCAGCAGAAAAGATGGGTGTCTGAAGGGAATCTAACCTGTATGTTTTTGGATCCACGTATCTGATGAAGGAGGGTGGAGAGGTATACAGATAATGGAGGTCTGCCAGGTGTAGCAGGTGGCTTCACGAGTTTTGTTCTTAATGTTCAAAAATAATATGTAAATTTGATAATATTTTGTAGTATGCTTCTTTAAACAGGGGAGAAATAATTGGATTCCAAATCATTGGAACTTTTTCATAATTTAAATAATTCAAGATTGCTAACCAGACTGATATATGACCATATCATAGATTTTTACATCTATACTAAGAATCATTCAAAACCATTCAAGCATTTTAGCAATCAGCATTATTTACAGGTTCATACAATCTGTTATATATGAACCACTACAATATAACATCATAATATGTACTGGCCAGTTTTGTGTGCCAACTTGACACAAGCTGGAGTTATCACAGAGAACTGATGGAACTAGAAAAATATCTTGAGTGAGGTACCCAATCATAAAACAGCAACAACACCACACACACACACACACACACACACACACACACACGCTTGCGCGCGCGGTATGCACTCACTGATAAGTGGCTATTACCCAATAGCTTGGATTACCTAAGGTACAATCCACAGATCACATGAAGCTTGAGAAGATAACCGAAGTGAGGATGCTTAAAAGGGGGAACAAAAATATTCATAGGAGGAGATATGGAGACAAAGTTTGGAGCAGGGACTGAAGGAATGACCATTCAGAGCCTGCCCCACCTGGGGATCCAGCCCTTATATATACAGCCACCAAACCTAGACAATATTGATGAAGCCAAAAAGTGCATTCTGACAGGAGCCTGATATTGCTGTCTCCTGAGAGGCTTAGCCAGACTTGAGAAATACAGAGGCAGACGCTTGCAGCAAACCATTGAACTGAGAACACGGTCCTCATTAGAGGAGTTAGAGAAAAGGTTGAAGGAGCTGAGGGGGCTTAAAACCCCGTAAGAACAACATACCAACCAACCAGATCACCCAGGGACTAAACCACTACCCAAAGAGGACACATGGACAGATCCATGGCTCCAGCTGCATATATAGCAGAGGATGGCCTCATTGGGCAGCAGTGGGAGGAGAAGCCCTTGGTCCTGCCAAGGTTGGATCCACTATTATAGGGGAATGTCAGGGCAGGGAAGCGGGAAGGGGTGGGTGGTTATGAGGGACACCTTTATAGAAGAAGGGAGAGGGGGATGGGATAGGGGGCTTGTGGATGGGAAAGTGGGAAAGGAAATAACATTTGAAATGTAAATAAAAAATCCAATAAAAATAAATTAAATAAAAAAAGAATTAAGGAGTTAAAGAAAAAAAGAAAGGAAGGAAGGAAGGAAGGAAGGAAGGAAAGAAAGAAAGAAAGAAAGAAAGAAAGAAAGAAAGAAAGAAAAAGAAAGAAAGGAAGAAAGAAAGAAACAAGCAAGCAAGCAAGCAAGCAACTTGAGGAAAAGCCTCTAGGAGATCCAGCTGTAAGGCATTTTCTTAGTTAGTGATCAATGTGGGAGGGACCAGCCCATTATGGGCAGTGCCATCCCTGGGCTGGTATACCTAAGTTTTATAAGAAAGTATGCTGAGAAAGCCAGGGGAAGCAAGCCAGTAAATAACATTCCTCCATGGACTCTGCATCAGCTCCTGTCCACTAACCTGCTTGAGTTCTAGTTGTGACAATTTCTTTGTGATGAACAGCAATGTGAAAGTGTAAGTTGAATAAATCCTTTCTTCTCCAACTTGCTTCTTGGTCATGATGTTTGTGCAAGAATCGAAACCCTGACTAAGACATAATATAAAATGAAATGTTCTAGAAATAAATATTCGTAATTTAAATGTATTTGCTATTTTTAATAATGTGTTCAAATCTTGTGCTATCCTTTTCTACTTTAACTATGCAAGAAATATCCCTTTCTCCCATGTATCCATTCTATTGTTTTTTTTAGATTAGCAGTGACATTATTCTTGTGTATGTTATATTAATTCTTAGTATATAAATTCAAGTTTTATGCATATCTTAATTTCTGCCCTTGCTCTTAGTAAATATAGAGTCATTTCACATCATCCTAATAGAAAAGGAAATAGATAAAGTTAAATGAAGTATTAAGAGAGTGAGGGACAATTATCTCATATATATTAAACCATATATTAAAATTGAACTTAATTATTAGTTTTTGTTAATTATTTATATTTAATTTCTGTCCAACTTTCAGTATAATGCATCATATTGACTTATGTAAGAAATAAACATATGTGTGTGTGTGTGTATATATATATATATATATATATATATATATATCTGTGTGTTCGTGTGTGTGTGATATACCCAAATTTTTAAATTTACTTGTTTTGATGCTACTTTCTGTTTTCTGTTTTAGGCAACCCACAGAATTATCTGTTTCCTTCAGATAAAGGAGGTTATGTTAAAGACACTGGAGTGATTGTATTTTCTGTTGAAAATGGTATATATACTCTCTTCTCTATGAAGACTGCATTCCTTCTTCTTATTAAACATTAGTACAGAGGAAAATATAGATATCATCTGCTTCCTCTGAAATTTTAATAGAATGAATTACAGGAGAGAAAATTAATAGAATATTTCATTCCAATTACCTGTGAAAGAAAGTTCACAGAAACATGATGATACCCTAGCCAACACGATTCAAAACTTTGTATGCCAACATATACCGGAAAGATACAGTGAGTAATGTCAGGGGAACAGTAAATTCTTCTAGGTGTATGCAATGGTCTTAGGGAATATATTATGATCTTGGGTGAAGTGTCAGGCTCACAAAACTGACAATGAATTGTAAAAAAAAAAAAAAAAATCCTAGAAGTAGCAATGGCTTATGACAGTACAATATCCAGGTCTGTTGACACAGGTCAGTCTTTCTGTTTGCCATATAAAGTTACTCAAGGAAAGCATAGATAAAATGAAAATGTATTTCTTCTATACAGGCCAGGATTCTAGCCACCTAATGTCACCACAGAATTCCTCTTTCCGAAGCCTGAGTAGAACAGGAGCAAGCAAGACAGAGAGAAAAAGTTATAATACTTCTGGGATTCTCAATTTCTATTCATTTAAGTTGCTAAGCATGCCAAGCAGATGGCGTGTTTGGAAAGTGTCATTCTCTAAGCAGCAGTAGTAGTAATAATGTGGATTGTGGATCAGTTGTGGACTATTTTCAAATGACAGTTTTTGGAATAAAATTTTTATATGGAAAGAATACATCTGACAATATATTCCCATTAGCTAAATTTTTTTCACAATACATTCAACTCTCCAAGTTCTAAAATCAAAATTACATGGCACACAGGTCTTTGTGATATTTTCAACAACTTACAAGATTGAACAGATTTTTGTAATTATTCAGTAAGTCTCTGTGTTAATACAAATATATCACATTTAGTTGAGATACTTGTCAACTATTGTTCATGAAGAACAAAACTTCAGTATTATCAATACAGTAGCTTTTGCTGAGTTTTGAAGGTATTTTCCATGAATTAAAGACACAAAAATAACCACTTAACTAAATGTATAAAAATGCCTTATATCTAGCTTTATTTATACTGTGGTTTCTTTTAGAGGAATAATGGAAAATAGGATCTATAAGTTTTCAAATATTACATAACTTTTTCCTTTCAAATATGATTGACTCTAAGAATAGATTTAACATTTTATATATGATCAATATTACTTAAACAATTAGTGTCCACATAAATTTCCTAGTTGCATTTCATGTTACATATAAAAAGTGCATCAGGCCCTGTAGTAATATTTTGTATGCTGCTACCAAAATGTATTACACTTTTTTCAATGAGAAAAATTGTCAGTTCAGAAAGAGTTGTGTTTCATTCATAGAAGGAATATTGAATGTCTATGTTAAAATATCTTTCAAAGAGATCTTATTTTTAAAGGATAATTTATAGTTTTCCTATATTTTACTTTTAACATATGTGACACATGGAATGAAAAGCAGATGTTAACTATGTTTAACAAACAGAATAGTTTTGTAACACATTGTAGTATATTATACATTTTATCAGTGAGTTTTTCTCTATAAAGCTTACCAAAATTTAGTGGCTTAAAATGACTCTGTTATTTAGGTTTTTAATTATTCAGGCCATCTGGAAAGCATAGTGTCCTATATGTGCTGAGTTATCTCCAGTTATGTTCTTAGTCTGTAGGACAGATGTTCACTGAATGATGTAATTAATTGAATAAGTGAATGGTTGCTCTATCGAAGGAGCACAGCCAAGATGCTTCATTTTTGCTCTGTGTCATTCCTTACTGAGAAGGAGAAAGGCTTATTCTGCCCTAATCCACTTTATGTGTCAAATTGACATTGGAATTTGAGGGAGTTTCAAAAGAGGGATTTTTCCCAACTCTACTTGCCTGTGGCCATGTCTTTGAGAGGTTGTCTTGACTTATGATCCAAATGGGAAGGCCGGACCACTGTGGGCTGGGGCCTATTTAAACTTGTAAGTCTATTAGAGCCATTCTCATTTAAACTACCACTTTTATTCATAAAGAAACCAGGGGTTCCAAAGACTAAGAGCCATAGTATGCAAGTTATTTTTGAATGTCTGCTTTTATTGTATTTATTATCCTCTGTATTTCGGACTCTTCATTATCAACTTCATTGGATTAGAATCATGTGTGAGGAAACCCTCTGAACATGTCTTTGAGGATGTTGTCAAGGAGAATTAACAGAGGAGAGATAACTCACATTGAATATGGAAGGCATGGATGTTTGGGGTTTTGGACTAAACCTAAAGAATAAAAAATAGAAAACTGGTTTAAGAAAGCATGTGTCTTTTCCTGCTTCCTGTCTTACCAGGATATGAACTAGCAAATTATATTGTTACTGTTAGAGCTACAAGCTGTCCTGGTGACACACCTTTCCATTCAAGAAGGACTGAATGCTCAAACGATGAGTAAAACTAAACCCTTCCCTTCTTCAGTGGTTTTTTTCCTCACTTACTTGGTCACAGCATTGAGAAAAGTAAGTGAAAGATGAGTCTGACCTTTAAAACATTTCATGAAAAAAAGTGAATATGAATAAAAGGGTACTGAAGAAAATTCTATCACAGATAGATATGGAGAGGGATTACCATTCACTCTTGCGAACAACTACAGTCTTTATTGACGTTTATCACAAATTTAATTCCCCAGGGAGCTGATAATATCAATGAGTATTCATTGAAGATCTATCCATTCCTTTAGGATAAGATAGGAGATAATAGCACGTTTGAGGACAAATTTAAAAAATAAGAATTGTCATACTATCTTCACAAAACCTCTACTGTAAGAAGCATGATATAGCTGAAAATTGTTAACTGTTACATATATTCCGTTAATATAAATACTTGCATTTCCATTGTCAGCACTTTTCTGCTATAAAATCATTAAGGACATCTCACAAGATACTTGGATAATCACAGTAAATTGACACAAGCTGGGAACGCCTTACGCCCTACTCTACGAATAGCCAAACCATCATGGTATTACTCTGAAAAAAAGGCAATAACCTAAAATATATATATATATATATATATATATATAATCATAAAGCAGAAATATGGTAACATTGTCTTAAAGAGAAATATCCAATAGAAGTTAACCATTTTTGAAAACATGTCCCAAGTTTGTCACATTCCTTACAGGTAATAATGTGTTGGGTAGATATGAACAACCTAATGGCACTTTCTTGTTGACAAGAAATTAGTTTTTCTAGAAAACAAGAAAATTTAAAGAAATTCAAGAATAAGATTTTTGGGGGAATAGAATTGCTACACAATTCCATCAGTCAACTTTTATACTAAATAAATCCTCTTGTTTCTGAGTAATTATCCTATTAATGTCAAAATTAAATTAAACACTGCTTATTTTCTGGATTTCTTTGTCTCAACATGAGGTGATTTTTATCCAATTATGTATGTGACTTATACTTTACGGTTTTCTTTCTTCACTGTAAATTTTCACTCATGCATCTTTTTACATTTGCATCTGTTACCCCAAAACAAAGAAGACCTTACTGAGGTCATCTCATCTCACCAAACATTTTCTCCTGCCTTAATTGGAACGTGATGGTCCTATGCCCATACAATTTTCCATGTTATGCTCTTGATAAAGTCCACCTTTCATTCTATGTCCTAAATCAGTTGAGTTTGGCAGCCATTTCAGTTTTCTTGTGTTAGAAAGCCCACCTTAATCTCAGAACATTAAGAAAAACATAGGTTTCAGACATTCATGCATCCAGCTGCATTTCTGGTCCTCCTCCTCTCTTTATCATCATCCTTTGCTCATCAAGTCTCTCACTCGCTTACTCTCTTGTCACCGAGCACTGCCTCTGATATTCATGCCATCATTCCAGATCTACTTAATGTCCAACAGAATCACTCATTTCGTTACCTTAAACTTCATTTTCTGACATCTTTACTTCAGCAATGCACTATTAGTCAGAGTTGCACCATATTTAATCCTAGTTGCCTTCAAAGACTGATTCTTATTCACAGATTTGGCTTCTTAATAAAACAATTTTTACTTTAACAAAATATCTGACTCTCTTAAATCATCTTTTCTTGTTGAGAAAAGCAATGCATATTATCTGAACCATGTCCAAAGGGTCTACCAGGCCCAATATTCACCATTTTCCTACTACTGTAATCACCATGATCTTATTTTCATATCACCCCACTAGTGCCTCACAGTCCTTATTTCTTCCCTTTGCACTTCTACCCCACAGTGTATTTTTACTAGATTGGCTCCTGTGTGTTCCCTTCAGTATCCAACCTTGCTTGCCCTGATTTACTCATATGCCATTCTGCAGTTCTCTTGTGTTTCCTCTTTCTTCTACAACTATATGCCAACAACACTAATGAGATCTAAGCTTTAGAACTGATGCTATGACAATATTTAAAGTTTTAATCTTTCAGTTGAAAATGAAAAAAGACTTAATTTTTTATTTTGTTAAATTTTAAATCATTATTACTTTTTAAGTTGAATTAGTCTTTGTGAATTTTGTGCAGTATATTTAAATGATATTCTTTCTTGTCCCCCAACTCCTGCCAGATTCTCCTTCTACTCACTCAGCTTCAAGATCTTTCTCTCTCCCAAATGCATACACACACACACACACACACACACACACACACATGCATACACACACACACACACAAACACACACTCACACACATACACATACACATATACAAACCTACACAGATACCCTACACACATACACACACATGGATGCATAGGTACACCAAACAAAAAATAAAGTCAATAAAAATCATTGAAGTCTAATTTCTTTTGACAAATATTTTCTAGAAATGGAGCCTGCCCTGGACTGTGACTGAAACTACATTAAACAAAACTGATATTTCTTCACCCATGATTATTCTTTGTACATTGCTTCTTATCTGGGAGTGGATCTTGTGCCCACTTGTAAGTTTCCATACTGGAATTTTGTCTGTCTTGAGTTTATCCAGGTCTTATGATACAGACAGAATCTCCATGAGGTCATATGTTTCTGCTTTATTGTATTAGGAAATGGTGTTTACTTAAAAATGTCTCCCCTCAAGGACTCTTAAAGTATTTCTACCTCCTCTTCTACATAAAATCTGAACCTTGAGAGGATGGATTGTGTGATAGACTCTCATTCATGGGTGAGCTCTCACATCCCACATATTATCCAGTTATGAATCTCTGTGTTATTTATCTTCTTCTGCAAAGACAAGCTCCTCTGATGAAGTTTGAGCAATGTATTGATCTATGGGTCCAGCCTATATCATTAGGAATCATTTTTGCTATGTTCTCCTATCAGAATAATAGTAGTAGATTTTCCCCTAGGGTTATCACCTAACTAGACACACATTCCTGGCCTCATTTACAGTATCAGGGATGGGTTCTATACTACAGGAAGGCTCTTAAACCTTATTATAATGTGAATCGTTACTTATTCAATGTTTGTGACACTATTGTAACAAATACATGCCTTTAAGACAAGTCATAATTAATGTTCTTAAGGTTCATAGCTGGGATAGGCTGATAATTACATTTATCCTAAAGAATTTTGCATACAACCTTCTAACACTCTACCATAGCCAATAGACAAAGATTCCCAAAACAACAAAAATAATGTATGAGAGAGATTTAAATGAAGGTTGTCGCTTCTGTCTCTGTCTCGCAGAAAGGAGCAACGCCACGACGTTCTTCTCAAAGCAGTTTATTCAGGAACCTTTCTTTCTGCATGCAAGCAGCAATCTTTCTTTTCTTCTCTCTCCTAAGCCCCCTAGCACACTCCCTTAAATCCCCTCAACTCCGCCTCCTCAGTCCAGACTGCGTAACCTCAGTTCATAGGTCCACGTCACATGGCCTGATCTTGCGTCATGGTGCGCCTGCGCAGCTCTCACAATGCACGTGGCTAGTTTCAGGTGTGTGAGGAAGTCAGGTGCTAGTCATGAGACGTAGCTGCAGTCCTGGGCGCCATCTTGGGACTGCCGCCACACCCGCTCCCCACAGAAGGTGGCATAGAAGAAGGCAATCCCTCAACTAATTATCATATTCTATAAAATGAAATAAAACTAGACTATCCAACAATTTTGTCATCCTGTTGTCTCATTTATCTTGCATTTGCTATTAGAAGTGAAGATTCACCTTCAACCATAGCCCTTTGGGTCTTTCTTCAGACTATCCTCTTAGCATAAGAAACTAAATTTGAGATGTACTCTATGATCCCTCATTGATTCAAAACTGATAGAATGATTATTGTATGCTCAAGATAGCTTGCCCCCTTAAATTCCAGCTGTATTAAATTCTATATGCTGCCCTTCAGATACATTTTCACTTATTTCCTTGTAGCACCAAAACATTCCCCTCAGCATAAACATGAGCAGCTCACAGATTATTCGCTGAAATATTACATAGATAGCCCATGGTTAACTAAAAGACAAAGTTTTCATTCTCTCTGAAACATGATCTGGACCTCCACTGTCAAATTTGCTATCAATACTCCCATCTTCCATATTGCCACAATCCATTAAGCTTTGAACATTCAATGGATTTCCCACCCCAAAGTTCCAGAATCTTCCACATTAGTCTCCACTAAAACCTACTGAGATTAATCACAGCAATAACTCCTCTTCTATGATGACAATTTCTATTCTGGTATCATTTCTGCTTCTATGATAAAATACTGTACAATAACTTACTTAGAGGAGAAAGAGCCTATACATTTCAGGTCACTGTATACACTTTCCAGTAAGTCAGAGCATGAACTCAGGTAGCTAAATCCATTATACCTATAGTTGTACAATTGCTCCACACTTTATTCACTCTTACGCAGTTCAGGGCCTGGTCCTTGAAATGGTGATACTCATATTCAGAGAATCTCTCCCCATCTCGTTTAACAATGTAGACCTTGTCCACATACATTCCCCAAGGTCCACATACCCTCAGTCATTTCTTAGTAAGATTCTGTATATAAGTGATTCGAAGTTGTACAAAGTGACAGTTAAAATGAATCAAATTCTTGCATCAGAAATCATAAATAGACCTCCAAAATTTATTATAACTAAAATGGTGTGAAAGTTCTTAAATTGTGGATTATATATGAGGTAATTGTAACAGGTGGTAAAATTTAGAAGTATATTGTAATAGAGGAAAATAGTACTTTTTATCACTACCCTCTGTGTCTATAATACAAAGTGATATTTTAATAGTTCTTAGTGAATGAGGAAACGTTTATAATAAAAACCATATAGATAAAAAGGCACATTTAATTGAGGCCAGTCATTGGAACATATCCTTAGAAAGCTATGATCCTTTGGCACTTTGCCTTCTAATATCTTGGGAATCCTGTCAATACTAACAAGATTATCCCTGAGGAGCCATGCAATGTGAGGAAAAATTTAAATAAGCAATTTGAAGATGATGGGAAAGATTGTAATTTTCAAAAGGCTCATCATTTTTGATGTTATACTTTAGAAGCTAAACTTGGGAGAGTTTTCATGTCCAGGTGTACTTTATAAGGTCCATTTCACTTCATCTGCAATAAACAAATATGTTTACTATTATTCCCATACAACAGTGTGGAAACTGGTTGTAGAGCATATTATTGTACTGACAGAGAGGAAGTATGAGAGTGCATTGGATAACAGTGGAATGAAATACTTTGTATTTTCTTTCCCTCTTAAGACAACCACTGGAATATATTACCTCCCTAGTTATTACAAAAGCACATTTCTATATCTATAATAAGAGTTATTGCCAACCTAAGTACATTAGAAGGGATTTAATAAATGATTGTAGCTTATGAATGCTCCTCTGATTAGGAGACCACATAAATACATGAAAGTTATTAACAGCAAAATATTGATGTAAGCATTATAATATCATCAGAGCCATTCACAAGGAACAAATATAATTATGGGACTTCTTCAGTGTTTATGCAGAGGTCTACTGATTCCTTAAGCTTATTTATTATGTTTATGTTTATTTTACCATTATATGATTTAAAATGCAACAATAGTGTTGCTGTAATGGCTCTGCCCAGCCATGCTTTTAGAAGCTTTCCCTGCATATTCCATTTATTTTACTTGCCAAGAAATAAATAGTTCATGTTATGCATGGAGGTACGTGACTGTGAAATGATTAATATTTACTCATTCATTAACTCAGGTACAGTAATTAGAAAAGTAGCAAGGTCAAAAAAATACATTAATCATTTGCATTTTCACTCTGTAAAATGCTATAAAATTTACACCACACATATAAGCACAGAGAGCTGAGTTATCACAGATAATATGGAATCATTGGTTTTGCAACTGATATCTGTGAGTGAAAATGTATTAAATGAAATAAGGAACATTTTAAATCTTTGAAATGAGAGACTATAGTTACATTATACTACCTGTTACCTAATATTTTTCTAACCAAGTAATTCTATGCTAAAACTTCTACCACTTTAGATGTAACCATAATATATAATATTCTCTTAGTAACAATATTTTTATGCAGTAACAATAAATGACTCCATTTTCAGTAGTTTCCTAGAAGCCAAATTCATTTATATTTATCATGTGACCAAAAAAATTGCACACCTATCCTGAATACTGGCATAGCTGTAGGATATTTAAGAACATAACAGAGATTAGAGTAGATTTGGTTAGATTAGATTAGATTAGATTAGATTAGAATAGAATAGACTGGATTAGAGAAACACTAATTTATGTATTCAGTGTGCTGAAAACTTTATCAACACTTCCCATAATAGCTTACCTCAATAAGTTATTAATACCTTGATAAGCTATTGATACCTTATTAAGTTTATGTGTCTGGGTATTATGAGTGTTATGTGTGAATATATATATCACCAGGAACTGGAGTTATTGACTACTGTAATTACTGCATAGGTCCTGGGAACCAAACCTTGGCACACTAGTAGAGCAAATGTTCTTGTAAGTGCTGAGCCATCTTTCCTGCCTTGTTAGCCTATGTTATTTAATTAAACACTGATTTGAAAGGTTCTTAGGCTTTAGTGTTTTATGTATGTGATGAAGTATGATTATGTGAAAGAAATTAACTTTGAAAATATGGGCAGAGTTTATCAGATGACTAAATTTGAGGTCTTTTAAATAAAAGTCTCAAGTCTAACATTCACTTCTACTTTCTAGATGGATCACCTGCACTGCAGAATTCAGACTTGATTGCCCCTCAGAACTGTATGAGTCCATTACTTAAAGTAAATTGGTTGATATTTTTATCTATATAACAATTGAATTCTAAATTTTGATGTCTAAATCCATTTCTTATTGGTCCTGCTTCTCTGGAGCACTATAATTAATATTGATTTTGGCACTAGTATGTGGTGTTCCAACAATAAATAACTAAAATTGTATAAATGACTGGAGTTGAACAGTGGGGAAAGGCTAAGAGAATTTTCAGATACATAAAGCAAAACGTATATGTGTATATATCACAGGTTGATTTGCAGTGACTATTTTAAGAAATTGGGATGCTAAAGTTGATACCATGTAAGTCATAAGTTTGAATAAAAATTCTAAAAAATTGAAGAGCATATGATAATAGGCAATATCATTATTAGTATTAATATTAAAGGTATTTCAAGTAAACAATAAATTGACAGTAAGGACAAAATATTCCTTGAATACACGTGTGGTATTTCATTGAGAGATGTATTCTATAGGCTTATGTATTTGAACACTTTGTGCCCAGGGGGGTCGTATCATTTGGGAAGATTATGGGACTTTCAGGATAGGCAGCTTTGCTAGAGGAAATATACCCTTCATATAAGCCTTGAGTTTTTAATATAATGCCTCCATTTGCCTCCTTTTCTCCTTTCTTTTATTGCATTGATTTTACCTGGCAGTTTTTTGGTTTTTTGTTTGTTTGTTTGTTTGTTTGTTTACTATGCCTTCCTCTCTATGATGGATTGAAAGGATTAAGAAAATCCATATACAATAGAATATTATTTATCTATTATAAAATGTAATTATGAAATTTGCAGGAAAATAGGTGGGTCTACAAGCATCCAAAGTGAGGTAACTTCGTTCAAGAAATGCAAACTCTGTACATTTTTATATGAAGATACTAGCATTTATGTTTTACCCCTGTATTTTTTCAGTATAATACCCATGACTCTTTATAGGAACCATGAGGGAAATGAAGATCATTCTGGGAATGGGATATAAGCAATAGATTTATTGCATAATAAAGAGAAACTTAGAAATAGAGGAGCTAAGAGGTAGGCAATGGGAGGGCAGAGAAGAAAACAGCATAGAGAAAAGAAAACTGACACTGTAGCTCATTAAAAAAAGATATAGAAACCCATGGTTATATAAGTATCCTAAAATACATACATATATAAAATACATTTAAAAGAAGCCACTCATGAGAAACAGAACCATAATTAGACGTTATATGCTATCAAACCAAACCTGTAGAAACAGGAATGGGCTACATCTTTTGAGTCCTTGTCCAAAAGGTGCTCATAGACCTCCAAAATTCTGTAAAGTATTGCTAAGCTATTTGTGACCCTCTACCCTTTGATGATAAGATCAGATTGCTGGAGACACAACATACTAATGGTATATAACCTGGGCAGATCTAGCTGACTTGAACTGAAAGCTTCATCCTCACTGGTAGTGTTTATAGGACCGAAGGTAGTGTACACACTGCTTGAGGAGAAATATAATCATCACTCTGACCTGGATAAGAAACCTATGAACCATAATAACTATCTGTATGTAAGATATGCCTACTACCATATGCCTATGCATGCTAGTTACTCAACTCCTTTTGGAATGGAGTTAATGTCCACTGTATGAAACTGATCCTATATTTAATATTTTTCATGAGACCGAGAACTTTCGACTAGACAGACAATGATCCCAGCAGAAAATCTATTGTGACTTCTTTTTGTTAATAGCAGATAGCAATAAATGACTTCTAGTGACTTATTCCTATATCTATAGGTCAATGAATAGCTTTACCCTCATCAAAGCAATTTCTCTTTGTGACAAGTCTCAATTAACATGGGGACCAACAGCTGAAAACCAAGTGGATTGAGAGACTTTGGAGTACTTAGACTTGAATCTTATTATTCCCTTTCCCTCAAGGCTTCCTTAAGGTAAACTAGGAAGTAAAAGAAATGTAAGAGTCAAAGGTGGTGGTCAGCTTTAAGGATACATACTTTTCTAGACACAACAAAGGATATGTACATATGATACCATGTAACAGAAGTGAAAAACTGAAGTCAGAAAAATATCTCAGTAAAAAGGAAAGGAAATAAACACAGAGTCCCATTGCTGACTGAGAAGAAATGACAGCTGCCAGTAGCCTAAAGATACATCTCCCCATCTGCCAATGGAATGTCGATAGCTGTGTCCACCACATGGAGGAACTCCTATGATGAAAGTTGATAGTGAACACAACTTGGTCTTTAAGTCTTTCAGTGTAGGCTGCTTTGTTTTGTTTGTTTGTGTTTGTGTTTCTAATCAAGAGAAAGAATAAACATAAACTTAGGCAATTAAGGGGTCTTGAAGAAACTGAGAGAAGTGAAACAGTATGATGACGATATACAGCATGATATTATCAAAGAATAAAATATTTATGAAGAAATATATTTATAGAATTAATGTTCATAATCTGTATGGGGCACTCATTTTAAAGTAAGTGGGTGAATAAGCCTGAAGAATTTTCCTCTATTTTAAAGTAATAAATTGAGTGTGGCAAATGAACTAATCTTAATTAGAATAGCTATTAATTATACTGTATCAGGAATGTTAATAATTAATGATATACTAATATCAAAACATAAAATATTTAATGGGAATTAAGTTTTTATTAATATCTTGATAGCTAAGGTTACAGGAGGCCCATAGTTTCTACTAAAATGAATAAAATATATTCAAAATAGAAGGTGTAATATATCATGTTTGTCTCTAGGTAGAAAAAAAGACACACTTCATTATCAAGCATTCTATCTTTTCCAATTACCCTGCAGCATTAAGAAAACTCATTTTCCCACATTTAATTAAAGTTACACATGATCAACTTTAACTGGTAAGCACAAATAAACCTTTATAACTTTCATGCTATTTAGTACATCTACAAATATCAGACACCTCAAGAATATTTGAGTGCTAGAGATAAGCCATTAAAATGAATTAGCTCATGTGATATTCAGTGATCAGTACTGTTTTCTAAGTTACTATTGGTACTGAACCAAGATTACTGTTGTTATGAACTGTGTAACATTTACAACTTTTGATGCCTCTTTTCAAAAAGCATAAGGGTTACCTTTATCCACATTTTTGTAGTATAAAAACTTTTCTATGGAAGCCACATATTACATCTTCATAGACAATGCTAAAAATACCATTTAATGACTTATTATACGCCATGCTTCTATATGAACTTAATTGAAAATGCTCCAAGAAAATATAGATGTCCACAACAAAAGTAAAAATCATGGCATAATATTTTATTTGGATGCTGGACTTAAAATTATATCAAAGATTTCAAAGTAATTGCAAGGGAAGAAACACTTAAATTCAAGTATTTCTGGTTATTAGCATAGAGATCATGTATGTATGACTATTTGCAATAAATATATGAAGACAATGATGATAACCAGGGAGATGAGAACAGTTATATTATGAATGTATCACTCTATTTATGTATCATGGAATGTTAGTGGGAAGCATATGTATTCCATTATTAACTAAGATTTATTAATTTTCAAAATACATCACCCTTTCCTTAATTTTGGAGTGCTCTAGATTAATATGTATAGAGGGAGCTATGGAATGAGTTTTGAACATATTCAGCTTTGAATATTTAAACATTTAAAATGAAACAGTGAATAAGCAGTGCGCTTATAAGTCAGAATATGGTCTAACTGACTACCTTGATGTAGAAAAATGAAAATAGACCCATATTTGTCACCTCTCACAAAACTCAAGTCCAAGTGGATCAAGGACCTCAGCATAAAACCAGATACACTGAATCTAATAGAAGCCAAAGTGGTAAAGAGCCTTGAACTCATTGACACGGCGGTATATTTCCTAAACAGAACATGTTGATCAATACAATAGAATTGAAAACCCAGAAATAAAACCACACATTTACACACACTTGACCTTAGACAAAGAGGCCAATAATACACAATGGAAAAAAGTAAGCATCTCCAATAAATGGTGCTGGTCTAACTGATGTCTGTATGTAGAAAAATTAAAATAGACCCATAAATGCCCCATCTATAAAGCAGAACTCCAAGTGGATCAAGGACCTCAATATAAAACCAGGTACACTGAATCTAATAGAAGAGAATGGGTGGAACTGGAAAATATCATGTTGAGTGTGGTAACTGGGACCCAAAAGATTTGAATTGTATGTACTCACTTATAAAGGGATATTAGCTAAAGTAAAAGTACAGAATACCCAGGATACTGTCCACAGAACTCAAAGCAGAAGAGCCCAAGTGAGGAAGCCTCAATCCCACTTGGGAGGGGAAAGAAAGCAATCACAGGCAGGGAAGGTAGGGAGGGTCCTGGGTGAAAAATGGGACAGGGAGGGGAAGAGGAGAACATGATCAGGTATTGGGATGGGGAAAAGGACTGAAGTCCTAAGGGCCAGCAGAAAAATGGAAACAGGAGGTAGGAGGTAAGGGGACCCTCCAGAATGTATTAGAGACTTGAGAGTGGAGAGACTCTCAGGACTCAAAAGGCCTTAGATGAAATGCCCCATAGTGGGGAGAGGGAACTTGTAGAGCCTGCCTCCGACAAAAAGGCAGGACCACCAAGTGAGAGATAGGGTTGCCATCCAACGTCAAAAACTCTGACTCATATTTGTTCCTGTCTGACAGAACTACACATAGAAAAATAGAGAAGGGCCCGAGGAAAAGAAGTTTGAGTAAAAGGTCCAAAGTGGGATCCAGCTCAAGGAGAGGCCCCAAGGTCTGACACCATTACTGAGGCTATAGGGAGCTCACAAAAAGAGAACTATCATGACTGCCTTCCAAAAGACCCAACAAGCATATGAGTCAGATGTAGATATGTGCACCCAACCAATGAATAGAAGCTACTGACCCCTCTGGCTGAATTAGGGAAAAGCTGGAGAAAGTTGAGGAGGAGGACCAGCAGTCTCAATTAACCTGGACCCTCAAGATCTCTCAGTCAATGAACCACCAATCAAGCAGCATACACCAGCTGATATAAGGCCCTCAACTCATATACAGCAGAAGACGCTGGGGACTGGGTTCAGTCAGAAAAGATACACCTAACACATAAGAGACTGGAGAACCCTGAGAGTGGAGAGGTCGGGTGAGGTAGGGTAGGAGATGAGTACACTCCCTTTGTAACAGGGGCAGGGGTTGTAGAGGTATAGGATGTGAAGCAGTCAGAGGGTGGACTAGGAGGGGGATAAAATCTAGAGTGTAAAAAAGATTTAAAATTAAAAAAATAAGTCAGAATATGAGGAAGATGCAAATTTAGTAGTTTTCAATGTTTAAAAAGTATTTTAGATTATGTGACTAGATGAAATCAACGAAGATGAGATTCCATTCAATGACAATTATGTTGACATAAGGCAGGGTGGATTAAAAGCTTATTGGTTACATAGAGTCTGTTTAGCAAGCGCCCTAATGTCTGCCTATATCAGCCAGCAGAAACTCTTTGAAATAAATCACTGCATCAGACATTAATGATTGTTAGAAGAATGACATATAGAGGAAGTAGCTCAAATTGCAATAACATTAAACATTACACCTCAACCACTGATTAATTTTAAAATATTTCATTGTCCTATTGAATGTCTAGTCCAAAGTTCTGTTCTACGCTGTTCTTTGATAATTTGACAAGGTTTATACATACTATACATGAAAAAAATTTTCACTAAATTCACATACTTAAAAATTATTTTTTCTGTAACTTGACTTTTTAATAATAGCAATTATTATGTATAATTATAATATAATTATATTTATTATATATCTAGATGTTCCATTGCACAGATAATTTGATGCATTAAATTACTATCCTGCTGTAAAATTAGCCTAAAATAATTAATGATACTGAGATTATAAGTCAGATATGATCCCTTAAATATTCAATTCTTTAAAACTTATGAATAGATTATATACTTTAAAATGTGGTGATATAGATCGCTATATATGCTCATCCTGGAAACAGTTCATTGAAGCAAAAAGGGACTGAAAGTTTATAGATCCCACTAAAGAAAAACTAGTAAAAGAATTATTCCTACTGTATTCGGAGGTAATGTGATTCCCATGGTTAAATCAAAGATGCATGAGAAAACAGGCATCAAATTAACAGAACAAACCTTGAGTGGCAGACTCATGAGTGTAACTCTTAAGCTACCATATCATTGAAGCTGTGGTCCAAAGAGAAATGTTTCTATAATTAGATTCAATCCATAGGGTCAGAGCACTGAGTCCTGTTGAATTTAAGAAAAGCATCATTCTTCATTAGAAAGCCAGCATGGGGTGGAGAATTGATTAACTTATGGCTATTTTGAAGGTTCCCAGAGGTATTCATGCCAGAAATGTACTATTTACCAGTCACTACCCCCAATGTGATCTAATATGGGAATCTGTACTCTGAAAATAGGATTATTTCATATTACATTGCAAAGGATGTAATTGTCTTTAAATTACCACCCCCCTCCCTTTTCCCTTAGATCTGATCTCTGAAGCCTGAAATGAAACTTTAAACGTATTCAATTAAATTCAAGCCTTCAAGCTTTGGTTGAAAGTAAGAAAATGATTTGTAAAACTCTTTTCAAACTTTCCCTGAAGTAAGCTTCAAGCTAATAAAGTTTTTTCTTCTTTTTTAGAATTTCATCCAGTACAAAGAAAATTCTCCAATATTGAACTGTGGTCAATATGACTGAAATGTTATTTCAGTCATAAATATAAATATTTATTCTAATAAACTATAAATTTCATTTTCTTTAAGTATCTGACGTTTTCAAAATAAATAAATAACAGTATTGTTGTGATGTGTGGAGGTAGAGATCATGAAAATAACTTTAAAATATAGAAATA